>NW_026623955.1:211273-270869 GCF_030028575.1 Malurus melanocephalus
CGCCGCCCGGTCGCGCACTCGGAGCGCCGCCAGCAGCGCGGACATGTTGGAGCCGCCGTCCCCCCGCCCGCGTCACCGCGCTCGGGCGGGCCGGGAGGGGCCAGGCTCACCCCGCCCCGCCCCCTCCCGCCGGCCATTGGCCACAGACGCCGTCGACCCTGCCCTTCCTCACTGTCATTGGACGATCCGTTCGCCGCTCACCCGTAGACCCCGCCCAAAAGCTTTACTCTGATTGGGTCTCCCCCCTCTGCTTTGGTAACTATTGGCTGCGGCTCTCGTCAATCAAGACGACAGCGCACGGACTCCGTCTTTCTTCGCACTTTTTTTTTCCGGCCTCGCAGCCTTGGGTAGGACTGAYGGAAGCGGCTGTCAGCGAGCGTTCTCGCCCCTCCCAGCCTCCCTCCCGCCRCCACATCCCCTCCCTCCCGGCGGCGCGGTTYGCCTACAGGCCATTGGCTCCCAGCGCCGCCACTCCTGCAGCCTCGCTCGCCCCGGCCGTCGCTTCGCCAAAGGGGCGTGAACCGCCCCGCGGGGGCCTTCTTCTGATTGGYCGCTGCCACTGCCAATCAAGCGGGGCCGACGGGGCAGCAGAGCGCGGCCCGGCCCGCGCGCCGAGCCGCTCCGCACGGCGATTGGTCGCGGGGCGGGCGAGAGGCGCGCGACCTCCCCCGTGCCCCACGGGGGGCAGGGGGCAGTACCCGTATGTGCGCGCGATTACATCACCGCCAGCCAATCAGACCGCGCGGGGGCCGGTGTCCCGCCCGCGGGGGGCGGGGCTTTGCGCCCTCAGCGGCAGCCGCTGCGCCTCACGCGCCCCGGGAGGCGGGAGGTGGGAAGGGGGAGGCGGGAGCTGCCATCGCCGCCGTCACTGGTCCGGTGTGCCGGGGCTGTCGGTTTTACCGCACCAAGGAGCGAGGCTACAGGTGTCTCGGTTTTCTGCGATCCCGTCTGCCCGCGGGGCTTGGAGCGCCGTGTCCCGGCCCAGGGGAAGGAGGGGGTGCGGCCCCGCGCGGGTGCCCGACGGAGGTGTCTCGGGACCACTCTGATACCCCACCGAGCCCCGCTAACACCGGGACCGCCTGAAGAACAGAATCAGTGAATCACAGATTCGATTAGGTTGGGAAAGCCCTGAGATCATCGAGTCCAACCCGTGACCGATCACCACCATGTAACTGACCATGGCACTGAGTGCCACATCCCGGCTTCCCTTAAACACCTCCAGGGATGGTGACTCCACCACTTCCATGGGCATCCCATTCCAATGTCTAATCACCCTTCTTTCTATGAAGAAATTCTTCCTGATGCCCACCCTATACCTCCTCTGGCAGAGCTTGAGGCTATGTCCTCTCTTCCTGTCACTACTTGCTGGCAGAAGAGGCCGATCCCCACAATCTCTTTCCAGGTGCTCGTAGAGGGGAAACCCCAAAATCTGCTCTTAGCCCTGGGTCGCGGCAGGTGGGCAGTGCGGGGATGGGCAGCTCCGGCTGCAGCGACAGCCTCGCCGCGGGAGGCCGTAATGAACACCCTTCGTGGGCTCGCCTGCCCTTCAGCCTCTTCTTGCCCCGAACCAAAACTGTTTATTCAGGAAAGAACATGAAAATCTGTCTGATCCCTCGTAATCCTGTGCTATTCCCACCTTTCTCAGTCAATGGCTGGCTGAAGCYGGCTGCGGTTCACCTCGCTGGAGAGGGACCCATTCCTGCCCCTACAGCTCTGCTGGCGGTTCAGCGGCCGCAGTCATGCCCTATAGGCTTTCCTTGGAAGYTAGAAGGGATATCCTTGCCTTACCSTACAGAGAAGCCAAACGTTAATGTGCTGTCTGTGGMAATGGCATACCAATTCCCACACCATRGTCYACCGATGTCCTTGTTTCTTTCCTTAGGCTGCGGTATTTCCTCCTCATGCACTGGATACATCAGCATCAGCGTGAATGAACTCCCATCACMCACAGGACTTGAGACCATGGGTTTAAACACAGTTTGTATAGCATTTTTRTTCATTAATTTATTCATTCTCTGGAGTGTTTGCAAAAGGCACTGACCCTAAAAAAGATGGGAGCTTTTCTTTCTGGATTTGAAATTTTCTCCCAGTCTTCCACATAGGCACATGATGGGATTATTTTTCCAGGACCTGCAGAGTTATGTCCACAGAGCAGAAAATACCACGCAGCTTTTACCTTTAAGGTCATGGGCACCACCACTCACATCAGAAAATCCCTGYGCAGAGCTCCGAGGGAGCTTTTTCACTCAGGTCACTGATGAAGCTACAGCTCTAAGAGCTGAAGCTTTGCTTTCTGTGGGGTCAAATGCATCTCCTCCRCACTGAGAAGATGGGATCGTTCACTCCAGTGGGACAGTCCTGCTTCCCACAGCTCCCTATCAGTTGACAGAGCTGAATGAGAGTGAAACCTAGATTGCCTCAGCACAGGCACTCGTGAGCTGGTTCAGAAACAGCCAGAATGCTGAGGCTGCGGTTACCCTTCTGTCATAGAAAACTTGCTCACAGACAAGCTAATTTGAGTGCCCAGACCCAGCTGCCAATCAACCTAGTTAACTTTGCAGCGTCCACATGATCTGGGACTCAAGATACTTTTATATAGCTAGGGATCTTTTTTCTTTTTTTTTTTTTTCCCTTTCCTCAGACTTATATCTCATAGTCATTTAAATATAATTCATGTATTATTAAAGCAATTACAACTCTGGCTAAAAATTTCTATGTCTTTGGGTTGATGAATGCAAAATTTATTTTTTAGCCTAGATATTTCTTGGATTTTTGAAACTGTTTTTATTTCAAGAAATTCACCAGGAATTTTTTGAGAGCTTGTCACACTTTAAAGTAATAGTATATCCTGCACAGATTTCAGCAGGTATGGAGCTGGGCTGTAATTTYATCAGGTCCCTGTTTGCACCCTCTACTTTGCTTCTTGGCCACCTGCCAGAGAGATACCCTAGGTAGTATTAGATCATTTTGCTCATTATGAACATTGTATACTCAGCTACTTATTACTMTTCCATCTAATTTACTGTAGCAGCCACTCTTCCCCCAGTGACAAATACTGCAAGAAGCCACAAATTTGGCTTTCAGTTGTCATTCAGACCTTCTGACCCCGCCTTTCTCCTTGCTTCTAGGTTTTACAGGGGTTCTGATCCCCCTTATTTCACCTTCCACTTTAACTGCATATATAATTTTATACAAATTTAGAAAAAATAAAAKACTTGCTTTCCACATCCTCTTACTAGCCATACAAGCTTTATAGAATTGACTTCCCAAAATAATATTACCTTCATTTTCTCTAAAGTAATAAGTGATATCCCCTACTGCTATTCAAACATGACCTGCTTAAATGTTAGAGATTAACTGAAAACCTGCACTGTGCACACGAGTCCATAACCCAACRTAAACAGCACATTTCTAATCAGTAAAAATGTTCATATCTGGCTAGTTTCTGTGGGCTAAAACTCAATGCTGGCATTGCTCAAGAGCTGTGTGTGGCAAGAAGCAAGCAGCAGTGACAGGCAGCAGGGGCGGGCGGTGAAGTAATAAGTAGATGAAATAATGGTTTGTATGTGGCAATGTGGAGTTAATGGCTAATCCASGGGTTTTGTGCCATTTCATGGCTGGCCCCAGTTAAGCCTCGTTTAAGATTACCAAAGCAGGATATTTGTGGGAATATATGTATGTTGGACCGATGGTGATGTGTACATGCCTGAAAGAGTTGGCATTTTTTAATACATGCAATGCCCATTTTATCCTTAGTGGTGATGAAAATAACTATGAACTACAGAAATRTTAGTAAATGGGAAATTGTATGGCATAAAGGTAATTTGCAAACAGCTCTGATCCCGCACTAAAGAGGAATGAAGGTGAGTTCTTACACAGAGTTTTTAAAATTCACATTTATTAATGCTCTGTTGTTGGTGGTGAGATTTGTCCTTTTAGCAGTAACTGTTGACAAATCTCAATAATTAAATTTAATGTTCAAATTAATGAGCTACAAAAAAAAAAATCAGTACCTTTGGAAAGCTACTTGGTCTGACAGTGTTTTCATGTCATTTTCTCAGCTTTTACCTCTGTTTTCAAACAGTGAGCGATTTTTCTGAACCACGTATACATCTAGTGTTTTTACTGGCCTTCATAGTGGTTTGACAAATGGTGACTGCTCTGGTTTCACAAGAAGGCATTCTCAGACACTGAGAATATTCATGTACATGGATACTTTTTTATCTGCAAAGCAAACAAACTCTTTCATTTTCAGCTGAGTAACTTCCCATGGAAACTAATTCACTAAACAACAGTAGTTAGCTCTTCACCACTTCCCTGTGTACCCCTTCTAGATTACACCATTTCCAAAGAAAGGAAGGAAATCACCACAAATAATAAGGTCATCTTCACATTAAGAAATGAACAGAGAAAATTTTGAAAGATTCATGTAATATTTCGCCTTGGTTTTGCTCAACAAGAGGAAGATTAAATGTTAATACAGCAATGGGGAATAGGAAGAATGTAGAATGGGTAGCAAAGAAAAAAGGAGAGATACAGACAAAGACAAAAAAGTAATGTTACCATGTCAAAATAAAATAACTGAAAAGTGGATATACTATTTCCAGCACTTTGGGGGAAATAACGGAGGAATTTCAAAAAACAGTTTGGGACACCCTCCTTGTCATAAACTCAGTTCCTAACCAGAACAGGTGGATTAGAGGGAATTTGTGGCTGAGCAAACACAGAAGTAAAAATAAAAGTGCGTACTAATATTCTATGTTAAAGAACCAATGTTCTCCAAATAAAATATAAGTAATAAAACAACTCAAAATTTAGTTCCAGTATTTTTTGAAATTATGGTTACAGGTTGTACTGGAGAAGCSGGCCCTGAGATCATTAGAGATTCTAGGTAGAAGGTTTGGAGGTAGCTAGAAAACTCCRTAGTGTTGAAGAGATTGCACTGCTTGGTTCAAAGAAATAGTCAGTGATGTTTCAAATTCTCATTTAATAATTTGAGGAATACATGCTACTCATARTTGGGGCCAAACATTCTGGACTGTAGTATTAAATCCTCTGCCAAACTGTCACTCAGCCTGTAAAAAGTAAAACTTTTGGATAGTTCAGGAAAATGTCCTSCAAGGCCTGATGGTTAATAATCCTGGAGTAGGTGATCACAACTTGTGTGATGAAAGGTAGGAGTGAAAGAAAATAGAACATCCCAACTCCAGAAAGGGAAACTGTGATAAATAAAGGGATTTGGCAATAAAATCAGCTTAATAATGAAAACAGAAACTTGAATGTGGAAGAAGCCTTTGGTACCTTGAGACCAAATGACTGGGATCCTGTATCTCACAGAAGGCAAAATGGTTTTGAAGTAGGGCTTCAAGTCATGAGTGGAAAAGAAGTGGCATCAAGAGAGGCRTAAGAATTATAAGCAGAGAACCTATAACAAAACAGAAAAAAGGTCTGGTTCATGAAGGATCTCAAACCAATAAATGTGAGAGTGAAGGAAGAATTTGTCTGAAAAATCAGGTTGATTTATGGTACATGGCATCTGAAAAAAACAGCAGACAACTATGATGTAATATTGTAAGAAGGAAGTGATGTTGCTTTCCATTGAGGAAGAAGTGGGGTTTAGAAATAGTCTACATCTGATTCTAAGACTGAATGCATATTTGTGCCTCAATTTTCAGTGAAGATGGTGATCTTGAACATGGAGTTAGAGGGCAGGCTGGCTAACACCTAGGAGGGAAAGGAAATTGCTAGTATTACATGTAGGRTGAAAGTAAAACACAGTCTACAGCCTCTGGGCAGAAAGAACAAATAATGCCCATTCCAGTAGTCAGAAACTCATGTCAAATGAAATCACTTGTCTGGTAGTAAGCTTTTTAAAGTAAGTATATCAGGAAATGAGAAAGTGTAATGTCTGTTTACTAAAGGTGGGCCTTACCAGATTACGAGATTAACCTAATATCTTCCTTTGATAATATCATTCAACTTCTAGATTAAGRAGGAGATGACAGGAATTATCAGAGCAGTACCAGAGACTAATGGAGGTGATGGATTATCCATAGAGGATGAAGCAAAATCTAATAATCAGAAGTGAGGTGTCTKAGTACAKGTTGTTCTCTTTTTTTCCTACCATCACAACMCCCCCACTGCCCCAGTGCCCAGGATAAATTTTGGGTTTAAACTTATTAGACATTTTCCACATACAAGCAGGTGGTGGAGAATAAATTCATAAATGTCCCAGTGCTTAGGGGTACCAACAGTAAGGAAAACTAGGAAACCACGTACATTTAAACTGATGGAGAAATAGAAATGCAGTTAACCTCAAGAATATAAAAGCGAGACCTCAGTATCAGAAATTTCCTTTAGCTGCTGGGAGCTCATCTCTTCAAAAAGATGACAAAGAAGGACAGAATATTGCAGTTTATCACAGCATGATATGAAATGCCATTCAGCTTCATCATTAGAATGACAAATGCAGTCYTAAGCGTGGCTGGGCAACAGGTTAAGTGCCTTCACACAGGCACTTAATTGGCAGTGTGGAAGTCCTTCAGAGATGCACACAGGCAGCCATGAGCTGGCTTGGAGATGTAACAAACTGAAGGGGTTGATGTGCTATGATTATTTCTGTTGCCTTCATTTCAGCTTTGTTCATGTTGTTAAATTGGGTAGGGACAGACAGCCACAGGCTGTCAAGCCAGTTTGTAATTAAGCCATGACTTAGCATGGTTTAATAAGTTACTACACTGCAGTCAAGCTGTAATAGCTGTAATAGCAATGTGTGTGTGCTCCCAGCTCAGCCAGCTGCCGAAGGAAAACATGTTCATTTAAGCTATGATAGGCTGCCATAGCATCCTTGCTGGTGAGGAATAATTTGCCTGGGTAACCCCTTAACTTGTGAGCATGTGTTCACACTTTTCYTCTCTGCCACTGGGAAGCTGAGGACTCAGTCCAAYACTGTAGGCAGCAAGGGGTACAGACCAGAGGTATTTGTTTTGTCAACTTCTTGCTAAGATGTCTCCTGCTCCAGTCTAAAATATTGCTAAACATTTTACTCTGATGTTAGAATATCACTTTTTGCTTAGACTACTCTCATCCACAATCCCTAATGTGTCTTCATCTTTATTAACTGCCATGATTTGTTCTTCACTGACTATTGAGACTTTGGATTATCTTTTCTACCCTTTGACTGAAGTATTTAAGAGAGCTTAGTATGTTTTAAGATAGTCCAAAAGCTTAAGCATGTCAACTGTAAAATACTTATGTTCTTATCATCTTTTAAGCTCATGTTATTGAAGCAGTCAATCAAGTTTGCCTAATGAGCTTGCTTTTATGCTCCAYAAAATTGATAACTTCTGGTAACAATATCCTCTCAATTTTCAAACATCTTTCAAGTGCTGTATAGACACAATGTCATACACCTGAGACAATTCTAATGAAAATTTAGARGTAAATGTGAGAGTAAAAATAAAAATAAGTCTGAAGAGTTTATCATTGAAATATGCAGCTATTAAATGAGATCTATTACTGTCAATGCAATTCCATTGCTACTTTTGGCTGCCCACTTTCACTTCTTTTCTAACCATAGTCTCTAATAGTAATCTAATGACAAGTTAACAGCTTCCTATTTAATCTTTGTGATATTTTCCTARTTCATTTGGAATTATCATTACTGTTAATTCACTATTTTACCCTTCCTTACTGTAACTATGAGAAGTAATTACCTGGGAGAGTGGCAAAGGTTGCTTCATAAAATYRSTGRCACTTTAAAAATACCTTCCCACATAAAATTGGTGGCACTTTAAAAATACCTTCCCACATTTCCATTCACTGTCATCTCTCTTTGTTCCCATTGCTGAGGAAGAATAACAGCTTGAGGACCCCAGCGAGAGCGGGGGCTTGTAGCACACACTGCTCTGATGGGTAAGCGAAGCTGCCTGGAATGGGGCAACACATCAGGCAGAAGCAATCTGATCTATGTGAGTGGTCTGTATTATTCAGGGATGTTTCTGGTGAGGGCATTCTGTGAAGATCAGAGGAGCTGTTAAACTGGAATAGATGTGACCCATCCTTCTGAGGGGAAAAACACCAGCAACCAAACTGTGCAGCGTGAAGGAGAGCCCGAATATGCATTTGAAACATTAACAATGAAAAAAGCCTCGAGAGGACTTTTTTTCTTTAGGAGTAAGGGGGAAAAATGTCTTCTGACAGAAGCTTCATGCATGTCCAGTAGGTCACCAAACTTTTTCCTAAAGAGCTGAATTGCAGCAGGGGCTGTTGAGTAATTKATATATGTGTGCAACTGATGAATACCAGTTTAAGTAGAAAGGAAAAACGGCAAGAAATCAATCAATCAAATTAAGAAAATTAGGCTCGTGGCAAGGGAAGGGCCTCTTTCTCCYAAATTTCGTAATGCCTAAGCCGTGCTGTTGGTATCCATGCTGGTGCACAACCCCAGAAGAAGCAGCCCAGGAGGCCAGAGCTGCAGACAGGACTGGTTGTGAACAYGCTAATGGAAACTCCTGGTGGTGACTCAGTTCAAGGGTTATCAATGGCCAACCCAGTGACACCAACAGGCTGCACCAGCTTGGGAGGTAAAGATCATGAGCAGGATTGACAGGAGGGATAACACTGACTCCAAATGGAGCCCCTCATGCAAAAAAAAAAAAAAAAAAAAAAGAGTAAATTATTCCTTTTCTGCATTTTTGTAGGGTAGTTTAATGGGTGCTGTCCCTAATCAACAAAGTTGCCCATGTCAGACACTGTTAAATTACAACTATTTCAATATTAAACTCTGAGCAAACAGCTTTGCCTCCTGCATGCAAAATCCAGGTACATCCCCTGTGTTGTCTTGCAGTATCCACAGTTCAAAAATAAACATTTTTTATGCTAAAAAATATAAACACATAATGAATCTTCACAAATAAAAGCAAAACAATGTAGGCTAGGAACCATGTTGTTGCTTATTATCCTTTTTTCATTAATGGTGTTTGGGGTTTTTTCCCAACTATGTACCAACAAAACAACAGTTTTAAGGTTTTAAAAGTATTGCCAAATCATTTGTATAGTCATTAAATCCCTCCTAAAAAAGAAAATGTGTGTATTCCTTACTAGTATAACTRCATGAAGATAATTTGTGACAAGGGTAATAATTTATATAAGCTATTCTGGATTCTAGAAATTATATTAGTGTCTGGACAGGGAAAAAAAACCAACACTCAGATACATTCTCACCATGGTGACCTAGGAGAGAACTGTCACAACAGAAGCTGCTGTTGCCACTACAATTTCCAGAGCTCCTGCTGTTCATGTTGCTGCCTAAGAGAAAATCCACTGCCCTTCGCTGCACTTAAATCTCAGTAAGATCAGATTGCAGCTTAAAGATAATGTTCACACTTCACTGTACATCAGTTTCAAAGAGAAAATGAGATGATCAAAATATGCCAGCCATAATAACAGTGTCAACATGAAGTATGCTGTATATTTCCTTTGAGGTGCCGAGCACTCTGACTCCCTCCTGTTACAGCAAAGACAAACCAGCATCACAATCACAGCCTTTGGGTTCAGCTCTGCTCAAGCCAGAGGGGCACCAGTCTTGGTAGGAATACAAGCCAGGTAATGAGGAGAGGACTGATTCCCCTCAAAGGGAAAAATAAGATCTTGCAGTGTTTTTGAAACACAAAAAACAAATTAGTGGTTACAGTTATCTAAGAGAAAATATAAAATAAGAACAGTCATGTTGTCTCTCTGCACAATGAATGTTATGAACTTTGTTCTCACACTCCACCAAAGGACTGTCAGTTAAAATAAGCATGTTGGAAAAGTCTTTTTTGGCAATAAAAGAACTACTAAGTCAGTGAAATGGGTAAAGCACACCTTTTTAACAGGCTACTTAATCCCYCAACTAAGTAAGTTTACTTTCAATTTTTAGAAAATATTTTCTAATTTCAAAGATAATCGAAAGCTAGTGACAAGGGGACATCAGATTTTAAATGTGAATATTCCACTTTGCAGAAATGAGCAGTTTCATGCTGCAACAAAAATGAAACAAAACCAACAAAGCCTTGATGATAGGACTTGACATTTTAAAAGCAGTGTTTCTGAAAGTGAAAGAGCCCCCAGAAGATCTCTGATTAGCCTGCTCATGATCAAGAAACTCTGGAATAAATAACTCTGCAACTGCCAGGATATCTATAATTAAGTATGGCTTAGGGAATTAGAGTTGGAAGTTACTGTGATAGTTGCAAAGCTTCTGATATGATAAAGTGGGGAAGTAAGAGGAATGAAATTATTTGAGAAAATGCTCCARACCCTAAACTGATCATCATTATTAGTGGCATCTCACGTCTGAACCCTATGAATAAAGCAATCCATTATTCACAAGCTGTGAGGTTAGGGTCTGATGTAYAGTTGATAGTTTTATTATATGTAATTTATGAGATCTTAAAAAGGCATGGGAAAAAAGTTCATAAAAGAAGTTACACTGTTTGGGAAATGGAGACCCAAATCAAGCTGTAATTCAACTGACTTTCTAAGCAGGAAGGTAAATCTAAGTTTGGAAAACAGTTTATCAAAGGATCACTGCATATCAGAGATTATTTGAGGCAAGAGAAAACAGGTTTCATTTGCATTCACCTAAACAGCTGTAGTTGGTCAAAACTACCATACTGTATATTAGAATTGTCTCTAAATTGAAGAAAGCAAGGGAAGGGAGTTGGTCCAAAGAAATGTTCTGAGGTTTAGCCTCCCTTGCAGTAGGGAAGTCCCTCATACTTAGGGTGGGAGCAGGCAAAAACCCAGCTGAGAAATAGATCCCAAAGTGTTGTTGTATTGGCTCCTGGATTCCCAGAGGCAAGCTGTGAGTGACTGCCAGAACAAGGCACGTATTGAAATAGGATTCTCTTGTATCTATGTTTTTGTTTGTGTGTTTGTGTTTTTCCATTTGTAGTCAGAACCTTAACCCTTGCTTTACTAACATAATCTTCTTTTTTCTCCTTTTTTAGCTTCACCTTGTTATAACAGTGATTTCAAGTAACAGTGGCAAGCACAAGGAATATYATTTATGAAGAAGCATCATGTCCAACTAAAGGAGTTGGCACACATACCTTTAGGATACCCATAGCCTGGGAGAAATTTGAAAAATCGAAGTGTTTCCCAATAAGTAGCAGGAGTCAGTGTTACACTATGGGASGAGTCTTTCCAGTGGGGCGTTTATTGAACACGAGATTGCACAATTGCAGGTGCTCAACYGAGATTAAATCTATTGGAGGTTACACAGTCCTCTAGCTCTGCAATGAATGCAACAAATCACAGGGAAGGAGGGGTGAGGCAGAAGAACAGGTGGAACTCCAAGACAGAAAAGTGAGAGTGCCACAGGGAACTGCAGAGTGTGCAACTGCCAGGAGAAGCCCAGTGAATATCTTACATCTGTAAAAAGATTCAAGAAATGTAAATATTACAGTTCATTTCAAAAAGGTGTAAGAACAGCAAAATTCTGAAAGCTGGAAAAGAAAGAATAACAACATAATAATGGGAGAGCACTACTGCACAAAGCTCTGACATGGTAATAAGGTCAGCTTTTTCATAAAGTGTTTGAAATAAAAATAATTAAGAGAGGCTCCACAGTTGAAGCATAATAAGCACAGGGGTAAGTACATAGTGGACACTGCCAAACACRCTGCTTGCACTGCCATATCACGGTGTGGTACTCAAAACTGGATGCCAGCAGTGAATAAGCCACAGAGGTACAGAAAACCTCAGTGGCAGTTTATTCAGCTAGAGAGGACCTTTGGATACAGGCTTTGCAATCATGTATGTTTACCTAAGATAGGCCACTATTAGCTTAAACACCATAAACTGCTTATTCACATTGCTAAATGGRGCTTGGGAATTTTCACTCCTTGAAAAGGAAGTTGGTTTCTTARAATTACCAGCACATCACTTTCACATTGTCACTATATTTTTTGTAAATCAGGAGCAAAAGAAAGATACAGTATTTGCAAAGACATCAAATAGAGCTGGGGCATCCAGTGGCTGTGACYTCTAGGTTTGTTTATTCAGTCTGTGGCTCTCTGGAACAGGCTGTAGGCAAGATTTGCCCTGGTACTGGCAATAGCCTATTTCTTACCACCATTCTTTCCAGAGGCCCTTTCCCTGCCCAGCAATAAAACATAGGAAGGACAGAATCCCTTGAGAAAGAGGGCTTTCAGAAATGAGCTGCTGTCAGAACAATTAATGTAGTAATCACTCTTTTCTCCTCACAGATCTGTAGCACTGCTTGGAAAGCAGGAGACCAGCAGTGAGCTGTCTGAATTAYTTGGTGATACTAATCTACTTTCAGCTGCTATATTTCTTGAGCATTCATCTCTTCAGCATGGGGAACTTCCTGCAAGCAACCTGTTGGATATATTCAGTAATTATGGCGCTTCCAGGAAATTGCCATGTCCTCCAGCAAAGGATGGAGTGCAGTGGGCTCTCCTTTCTGTAGAGAAAGCTGTAGCATGTCAAAGGCCGGCAGCTTTGCTACAGAACATCCCTCTCACAGTTCAGCAGAGCAGAGTCCTTTGTGCTTGTTTGATAGAAATCAAGAATGGCCTCAGACCCAAKGAGACTGTGAGTGGCACTGCAACAGCCAGAGAAGGAATTTTATCAGCAGAACAAGAACATGCGAGAACCCAGGGAGAAACACACGTTTCAACCTCTATTCAAACCTTGTCATACAAGGTTTCAGACCTTGTGTGATTCTCCTTGTATCATACTCCATTACATACAGAATCTTATGATCACTGAGGGTTGAAGTAAGAAAAAGAAAAAGTTAAATTCTRTTTTCAAACACATTTAATTCAAAGAAAAAAAACAACAACTTCTGAAATCTAATGATAGATTTACAGAAAGCCCTGTTTGAACAATGATGCAGGCAGGAAGGTGTGACTAAAGACTTAAAGTCTGGGAGTTTTGTTCTCCAAAAGCAAAACAAAGGATTGTATGCTAAAAGTACAAGGAAGTCAGTGAAGCAGAAACCACTGGGGATGAAGTGTCCACTCATCCAGCACTTTCAGATTTAGAGGATGGGGCAATTTTGTAAATCCCAGAGATGAGAAGACAGAATCATAAACTAATTCTTGCAGAATAGGAATCATGCCTGACTGACTGCAGGAGTAAAAGAAGTAAAACACACAACCCCAAAACACTGTCAAAGCTGACATACTTTTGAGAAGTGACATAAAATCCCAGAGAAAGAGGGAAGGGTATGTGGCTTGGGGGCATCAATTGTTCTTTGAGAATATTGGAAAGGTGGAGAAAAGGCTAGAGACCTCGACCAACTTAATGAAGCATTTGATCATTTTTGTTTTGGGGGATACATGTATCTCATTTTCTGTTGCTCGAATATTCATTAGTGTTTTGTCAGAACCGTTCAAAAAGCAAATCAGGCAGAAGTGTCAAAGCAATTTTTTTTTCTCTCCCTTAGCCCGTGTGGTAGGTAAAGGATCCTGGAGTTAAGATGAGACTACCACAAATCCTGATTTAACAAATATATGAGTCTCCATCAAAGAGTAYAAGATGGAAAAGAAGCTCTTATTTGGTTTCAAGAGAGAATCTCACTGCRATAGCTGTCTCTTCAGTCACTATAGTTTATACTGTAAAAACAGGAATTACTTTTCAGGCTGCAAAGCCTCCAGTTTCAGAACCCCAAGAGAGAGAAATAATTGGACTGATCATGTTCCCAATCAAGTCTTCCATATAATTTCTATTATAAACTAAAATTAGTTTGAAGATATTTGTACTAGCATTTAAAGAATTGCTTTCGCACCTAGTTTTATACTATTTAATTCTGTTGACTGCAGTGGGGCAATATATGATTTTCAGTCTTAAAAATAAAAACAGAATCAGGTTAATTTGTCTTTTTTTTTTTTTTTTTATTAATTATTCATTGCCTAAGCCTAGGGATTTACCATAGCTGAGGCCCACAAGTACTGCTGCTAAAGCCGCAGCAGAGAGGCAGCGATTATGTATTAGGCCTTTAGGTCCATGGCATCACCAGATTATCAATGCTTCTACCTCCAGTGCTTTCAGACAGACCTTCATCTCTGGAAAGCACAGTTGCACTTACCCACATTATTTTCAAAATTGATTTCAAAGGATTCTGCAGAACATAATCTGAACACCCATTTAATAAGACATAAAAACAAATTAAGGCAACTATTGAAGAAGCGCATCTGTCTCTGTAGTTAAAGCCTACTAAATTAAATTTTAAAGAATTCACTCAGACTGGAAATCATATCAGTGTGTGTGGGCACAGAAGAAGGCTCAGTAAATTCTGGCTCGGTGGGTGAGTCAGCATGAGTCATCAGCAGACACACCATCCTATGGTTATATGAATCCACAAGGTACATTTAGAAACATGTCACAGTAACAAAATAATGCCGTCCTTCTGCTTTTTGTCTGGATGACAGCAATGACAGCCCTGACTTTCCTAAAATATTGTAGGAGTTCTCAGCTCAACATGTGGGGTTAGAAAAAAAAAAAACCACCTCTGTTTTGCTATTTTCATTAAGCAAAGCTAACACAAATATGATAAGCTGGTAGGAAAGCCTCAGGTTGTAAATAAAATCATTTTGGTAAGTGCATTACACTGACAAACAACTGAGCAACATCTGCTTATCAGGTGGATTTCTGATTGCTTGATTGAAACATGAGAAGTTTCTTTTTTTCTCTTTCAATTTTAATTGTTTCTATCCCTCCGAATTTCAAGTGGGTAATAAGATGCTATGACAAATGAAGCTGTGTAGCTGACATCACCAACTGCGTAATAAGCAAAATAGTGTCAATTTTTTTTCCGAAGGAGTTTTTAATTGCAGCATCTTACTAAAAGACTGAATGCAAAGTAGATGAGCATCCGTAAAGCTGAAGCTATTGCTGGTTTCATCTCTTCTACTTTTCTTAATTTCTAGGAAAAAGCTAAATTGCATCTGAAACAGATTTCATTTTCTTTCAGCCTGTCACTTCATATAGGATATATAATTACTCAAAATACCCCAGCTTGTACAGCAATACAAGAAAAGCCCATTTCACTCTTTCTCATATTAATTTTTTGAGCTTTAAGATATACATTTTCTTTAATTTTGCTGAAGATTAGGGAAATTTTAGAAGTAATATGTCTGCACTTAGGATGTAGTGAATGAAATAGGATTGCTCATGGGCACATCCGTACACAGCTATTTGGCTGCCTGGCCACCTCACAGCCCAGTCTGGAAACCCAATCCACTGCCACAATTACTCATGCACTTGGATCCCACTTATTGCAGTGATGCCACACAGATGCAGCCAGATTCACATCAGCTAATCTAGTTACAAAACAGAGACCCTGGTTCTATCAGATATGTTAAAATCTGTGTAAATAGAAATGGCTTAACCTCCTAGTTTAGGCTGCGGACTCTTGTTTCCTGCTCTCCCAGCAGCATGGCAAATGCATTCTGAATTTGTTCTTTCATTGTTCTTAAGTGAAGGATTCTTCCTGGATTTATTCCTATTATGTTTTGCTTCACTAACTAACTCCTTTCAGGGGCYAGATCATCTCTATATCATGTACTTGGTATTTCAGGTAGTTGGTGCTGCTCTTCATCTGCTATTGCTATATTCTAGTAGGCTTAGTAAATATTTGGCTTTATTTGTTTGTTTGTTTTTTTTTTTTTAATTCTGTGAATTATGCATTAACTCCTATACACTGCATAAAAGGAGGGGATTCTTGGCAGTGCTGCTGCCTCTGCCTGTTTTTATGAAGCTTTAACCATAGCTGGAGCTTTTTTACTGGCTTGGGCCCTGCTGAATGAAGGAGTGAACATCAGKGCCATTAGAACAGGTAAGCTTCAGGCAAACCTTGCAAAAGAACACCGGCCCCTTGAAGGTTTTGCAAGAAACTCTGAGAGCAGAGAGGTTGTTGAGTGTCAAAGACACCATAATGCTGGACCTGGCCCTCCAGGCTTTAAGTACAGCCACAAGGACAAACTCAAAATCACGTTCACCAAACATCAGTGCTGTTTACTCACTGGGGCAGGCAGGGTTGCCAAATTCTAAAGATTTCAKCTCTTAACTCAGGCTGTAAATTAGSTCAATAAGCAACATACCTGCTAGTAATATCTAGCATGTAGCAAAAAAAGCACACAAAGAAAATCAGAAWTTTTTTTCTTCAAGCATGGTCACTCAATAATACTATTCAGTAATAGCTTCACTGCAGACATTTTACCCAAAATGCAAATCTTACAATCTCCCCTTGTAAACAGGAGAGACTACGAAACATTTTGTCCCATAAAGCTCATTATTTTACATATATATACACATGCAATCTACACTTATGTACATACACACATGTATCTCTTTAGAATACATTCTCAGCATGTAGTCTTTCCACAGAAAGTCAATATTCGTATGCTTCGTATATTTTAAGCTGTATTTTATACAAAAATGTAAAGTAGTGTCTATTTTAGTAAACTCATTACCAGATGTTGCTGGAAGCAACACTCAGTCTTCTGATAGATTGCTCTTTCTTCAGTTTTCCTTAAGTTAAAGTGGGTTGATGAACACTAGATTAAATTATCAAAAACAAGGCAAAATCCTCATTTCCTTATGCTTTCTATCAGCTATTGAAATWAACATTTTCTGTAATTTTGGGGGAGATTATTTCCAAACTTGCTGTGAGTAGGAGAAATACACTCTGGTAACCATATAAGAAGTTCAGAACAAAGGATTTTTCAAAGACAATTTAATACTTGACTGCAGCAGATGACATGACAAACAATAATTTTTGAGTCACCTTTGAAAAAGGATCTCTCTGCCAGCACAGGTCACCAAAACCTAGAGGAGGCTCATGGAATTTCCTTTTCTTTCACCACAAGCTCTTCTGGGAGAAACATCAAAACTGGAGCTCACAGACTCACACCTAGAAACTTCCAGTCATACCTCCAGAGACAGAGACCTTGTGAGTGAGTAATCCAGTGAGTAGGCCTAGAAGAGGAAAAACCACAGATCTATTTATTTCCTTTCTGCTCTTAAATGCTTTCTGGTGCATTTAAGAGCAAATCCCTGGGCCACAATGAAGAGGCAGAGTCCCAGCTCAGCACCTCGCCTGCCTGGGCAGTGGGAGCTCCCAAGTGCTCTGACAGTCTCTGCTCATTCCAATTCAGACTGCCTGGAAGGGTGGGATGGCTTCATGTCCAGCTTTTTTGGTGTATCTTGGAGTAGGGGCTGCTCCTCACTTCAGCTCCACAGCCACTGAATATATGTGCCCTGAAAAAACATCTCAGTACCTCAGTGCCCTCCAGGCGTCCTCAGACAGGACTCAGACCAGGGAAATTCCAGCTGCTGGGACTGACTAGCAGAATGACAGAGCAAGTGTTCAAGGGGGCCTACTCCAAGGGTTTGAGATGCTTTTTTTTWAAAATTCCACATAGCCTATGTAGTGTTTTTCTGATTAAGTAACTTCTGAATACACTTCTGATATCACTYTGTCTAAATAGACTGGATGAATCCAGCTGAGGAAATATGTGGTTGTATTCCTTTAGTGGTATCCTTGTATTCTGTATCCTTGCATTCTGTGTCCTTGCTGAAAAGGGACTAATAAAAGCCTTTTCTATTCTAGCAACAGGCAGATTTCCTAAAATGAAACAGCTGAGTAATCTTGGTCATTCTCCAGTAAATGCTGCTTCATTTTATATAGTTTAGGGCATCTTTTTCATGGCTGTAGCATTGAGGTAATCGTTAGGTAGGATTTGCTGATAGCATCAAATCCTGAGCTGCACCATGCAGACCTAGGGCAACATTTGACAAATTGGATGCCAAGATCAGRCACAAATGCTGACATTTCAAATAAGAAAGAAAGAGAGAATGAATGGAAGAAGGAAAGAAAGGAAAGAAGCAAGCMAGCTCCAGAGAAAATGATTGGACTACAGTTTTTCATTAATTACATATTGTTACATATATATTAATTGTTATGTATAATGACTTTATACAAACACAGAAATATGTTATTTTTCAGCATTCTTTAGTTTTCTGCTTTGTTGATAAAAATTCAAATAAAATTTCTGAAAATAAAACTGAAGTACAACAGAATCAAATTATGTTTGTTCATTGACGGTGACCCACATACTTTGGCACTGCTCAATGCTACTTYAAGTTTTTTGCACAAACATATTGAGAATCTGACTATCTTATAGCTCTCTCTGTAATTCGTTGACTACATGTATATTTATGTAATATTTTTCTATTTATATATTACATATTTATGTAATTCTGATAAAAAAAAAAAAAACATAGATATGAATTAAAACCAGTCAATGCTATTGAGTTCATTTGAATGTATAGTATTTCCCCTTAAACCTATGGAATTAGCCATGGCTTAGCTCAGGCTACTGCAGCTACAGTCAGGGAGTGTGGAGGGCTGGAGTTGTCAGGGCACCAGAAACTGGGACATGAGACAGAAGTGTGTGGGAGATGATGAGGCCCACAGATCTGCAAGTCAAAAATAGCCAAATAAATGCCAGTTGTTTCCTTTTCTCTTTCTGCACACCAATATATAGACTKACTGTGGGCAGTGCTACTATCTGAAAAAAACATTTGCAAGTGGCTGGACTAGCTTTTATTGGGTAGGAAAGTGGGAGGCAGTGAGGAGGCAGCAGCAGAAATTGTGGATTTTCCGTGCTTTGGGAAAAAAATCACATTAAACATGTGTGTAAAACCTGCTGGATGACACAGTGCAAAATGCTGAGGCAACATTGTTCTGCTTTTTGAACTGATGAGCAGATTTGTCATCTAGCAATGCCAGTCATTGAACGTRGTGAGCAATTCTAGAGAAAAAAATCCAATGGAGACGGGGAAAGAGGAAATGTTGGTTACTCAGCATGGTCAGGATAAGGCTCTGGCTTAGTCAAAGCCACACCTCTGCACTTTTCCCAGTGAGAGTCTGACAGGGAATCACTCTCTGCTGTAACCACTACCCTTCCTYAGATGTTACTATTGCTGCAATCTTGCTAATGAAAGGCCAGTCTGTGCTSCAATTTTTGCATGGAAAGTGCAAGGGCATGGGAAAACTGAGTAAAAGGATATCTGTGGGGCTTGTGGGCCATGGTCACAGAGGGGACAGATTGGGACAATGAGGGGCACAGAGTGGCAGAACTGCTTGCAGGACTGTCCTGCACTGTACTGCTGGAGACGAGCAACACTGAGGCTTCCCCTGAGTGTGCCAATGCAAAGGATCTCCCATGGAGAGCTTGGAAGCCAGGAGAGGGTGGGCAGCCATGGAACACAGTTAGGGACAAGGATTCTAAAGKAATTGCTGCCAGAAGACAGTGCAGTGGAAACCAATGCATGTAAAATTGCTTAATTATACAGTGCTTAATTATATATATTATATCTAAATGTGGAGAACAATGAGTAGGAGTAGCCCATATGAGTTGGTTGCCTGCAAAGTGAAAAATCCCCTAGATCCCAACTGCAGTTGGGTAAGAGAATTTCATCTTAGATGTTTGTTTCTTCTTTTTCTTTTTTTGGAAACCTGAAAAGCTTCTCTGGTGAATTTGCATAGCCGTCAACTTGCTGAGGGTAATGCTACTAACTATGCTGCYGAGAGAAGTCCTCCCAGAAGACTAAAACCTGTGGGCTTTATTTCTTTTCACATTACTGATTCATCGCTTGCTCTCCTCCCTCAAGACTCGCAGTACGTCACGACCTGACTGGAGGAGCTGCCTGTCATAGTTCCAGTTAATCAATGACCTACTTTATTATTGCAGTTAAAGTAGGGGCTCAGAGAGAGACTTTCTGCATCAAGGGAAGAGCTGATCAATAACAGACATGAAGGACTCCGCAGGGAACAGGATTGTGGAAGAGTGAATAATTTTTAATAAATGTCATTTCATGGCACCTCCCCTTGCTAGTCCTGTCTATTTTAGGTTCAACAGGATGTCATCATTCTGGTTATTCTTTCAATTACAGATGTAAAGATCATGGAAACATACTGAACGCTGAACTAGGAGCCTTTCAGACAAATATTAGCACATCAGAAGGAAACACAACRAATTTTATTTTCATTCCATGACATTTAATTGTGTGCATCTTCTTTGAGATTGGCAAGAACAATGCAACCCAGCTGGCCTCAGAAACCTAAGAGGAACAGTATGTTGAAAAAAAATAAAYTCTGCTGGACTAACAAAGGGCAACACTGCTATGAAACTTGTTTTGGAAGACTGCTACGACTTTTGGGAACAGACCTGGTCCTTTGTGTCTTCTGTATCACAAACACTCAACTTCATTACAGCAGTAACCACCTGTTACTTTTTAAGCACGTCTGCAAAACTGCCAAGAATAGAAGAGAAATTAGTTGGGTTCTGCTTTGTCTCAATTGTCACCAAGAGAATTACTATAATGTTTCTATTACTTACGTGGTATATAACTAATACATACACATAACTAACATATAAATAAAAATTATACAAACATATATACATAGTAATGCTTCTGAAACCTAATTTAGCCAGGGCAGAGAGGTGGATTTATGTTGGTCTCACCGAAGACCAAATCCACCCATGCACAGGCACAGCTGAAGAGCAATTTGACACAGCTTCTGTTGCCACTGTCAGAACAAGTGTTGAAAAGGTCTTAAGTTTGAAATCTGGGCTGAGTTTGGATGCTTCATAACTGAATAATATCTTAGGTCTCGATTCACCTTACCTGGATGCAGGCAAATGTTTGAGTTGATCAGAAGGGTAAGCAGTAACCCTCAAGTCTGAAAAAGGTTAATCACGAGTGATGGACTGAGTCAGTGCACCTAAGAAGATGCACTTCCTTAAGTCTTTTTCCTAATAGCATCTGTCTTTCTCCCAATATCAATATTTAGGCTGGGTAACATGTAGTCCTGACACACGTGACAGAAAAATACAGGTAATATCTGTAAAACAAAGCATCAAAGGTTTTGTATATTAAGAAAAAAAGCTAACACCTTAGGCTGACATCCTAAATGAGCATCTCAGTTTCRAGTTCTTGCCAATGATGGGGCATTTTGCAAAATTTCACAATAATTTCACAGATGTATTGTATAAGAAGGGTATGGCTTTAAAATGCCACATTAGGCCAAGTGATAACAGGAAAACAGGAATACAGTGGTTGGAATAGGTTACTAGTATGTTACAGAGAAAGCTGGGATTGTTTCAAAGAGCATCTCCTCTCCAAATTGTAGGCATTCACTTGGACTGGAGAGTTAAAAGAAGATAAATTAGATGTTAGCTACATGACTTTCTGGTGTGACAGAAATTTGTACCTTTTGACTGTTGCAGCTCAAAGGGCTCCAAAGATCAGACAGGCCAAGAATGCTGATTATAATTAAATTTATAAGATAAGACTATGCAGAAATAAAGCCTATTTATTTAGCTGCAAACTGAATAATTAGATATGGAAATGAGTAGCCATGGGTCACATAAYACCATCATTTTGAGAATAACCTCATTGTAAGAGCTGATCTAAACTGAAAAACACAAGAAACTCCTCAACAGCTAACATTTAATGAAGATGTGAAGTTATATTATTTTAAGGGAAATTTAAATTTACTCCCAAGCTCTGTTTGTTCAGACTCTCATAAGCTAAAATCTCATGGATTTTTCCTGTATGTTTAAGATACCTGAACTTCCACATTGCAAGCCCCTCTYCTGTCCCTGCTGCACCGAGCAGAGCTACTGATGGCCTGCTTCAGTCACCTGAGTGTGGAAAGACTTGCAGAAATACACAATTCCTTCCAGAGAAAGCCAACTCATCAGTTGGTTCCTTAGTTAAGTGCAGGCTAGTGGGCCTTCTTTCCCCCCATTTTTTTCTGTCCTCCAAAAACTGTCCTGTTCTGTGAATGACGTCTTTCGCACCGAAGTCATGCAACCAACAAAAAGTGATGTCTTGTTTCCTGTTCCTGTTCCCTGTCCCAGTGTGACACAGACCCTGCAACCCCCAAGCACCTCTGAAGCTTTTCAGTGTGATGCTGGTAGGGATGGATTCCAGTGGGCTGACATACATGGTCTGAGCCAGTCTCAGCCTCCTCCCTCTTGGGCTTCTTGCTCTTTAAATGATCCTCACCTCTACAAGCAAAAGAAGGACAAGTGCCTGAAAAGTCTTGCAGCAGAGACCAAACCTTCARGTTTCTAACAGCTCCCAAAATATCCTGAGCACTCACTGGAAATGGAARCCCCTCTGCATTTCCACAGCCAGCACCAGTGAGCACCATGGGGAACTGAGGTTTGAGCCTCTCTGTAGACATGGGGAAGAGGAAGGAATGGAACTGCCTTCTGCTCTACTGGTGGTTGGGCACAGCATTCCTGGGCTTCCTCAGACCCAATTCTCCTTCCCTGTGCCAAGAGCCTCCATGCCAGTGCTTTTCTGGACCATGGCATCCAGAATTCCACACCAGGCATGTGGCCACAACTGACCTAGGTCAAACTGAAACCCATCAAAAATTTAGGAAAGACACCACCTTTTYTTGGTGCTTGTGTCAGATTCAGTGTGAGCCAAGGGCTGAATCTCCACCCTGAGGATTTGCCTCTATTTTCYGTGGCAGTGATGTTAATCCAAATGATTACTTTGCTTCACACAAAGCTGCCAAGTTACTCTGTTGTAATGCTGAGCAAAAAGATCCACTGGAAATGCACCAATAAAAATTACAACAAAGGACAATTAGGTTCTTTTTTTCTCTTATTCACACAAAGCACATTTTAAAAGGTGAATTACTGACTGAGGCACCACTCCAGCTGGGATGAGGATAATTTGGGGTTGGTGGCTGTAATAGCTTCTAAGCGAAATTCATTTGCTGCCAGTAGTGCAGCTCTAACTGATTTTCATCTGCACTTTCATTAAAGCAATTATAAAACAGCATAGTCTCTGGTATGTGAAAATGTCCAAACCTGGGACAGGAATTAATAATGTAATAGGGTAAGGTACCTAGGGTCAGGATAAAATGTCCTAGAATTAGAAATGTTAAGGACTTGTCTCACAGATAACTGGGTGGGTGTGACAGTCGGCACAGTGGCCTGCCACAAAGCCCACCCTGCACTTGAGTCACACCAGAGTCTGGGACCCAGCCCTGCCTCATGCCCAGGTTTCCCAGCACYGCCAACATTTTTACAGAAATGCCAGAAGTAGGACTGCTGCAGCCATTTCCCCGTGATGTGTCTCACAAAAAAGATTGGGGATTGTGATAAGGGAAATCTTTTGCTGTTGACAGGATTTAGTGATTCAAGACTAGACTTAACATTTGTGCTGAGACTCCCAGTGTCTCAGAAAGGCTGAAAAATCTGATTACAGCTGAGGTGAAAAGGGGAAGATTTTGAAAAGCCTCGCAGATTTCAGGAATGTTTTGTTGATCAGAAAGAGCTATTTCAGCCATCCACAATTCCATACAAGATGGTAACTTGTAAGGAGGAAAAACAGGTCAGAAGGAAGGCATAAATGGTCACTTAGGAAGTTTCAGCTGTGAGTAAACGTTTCTGGAGACATCTTTTCTTCTGATAAACTGAGGATCATGGAATACCCTTCCACTTTTTCATACAACACACGTTCACTTATCCATAGCATCACAGAAGCATAGAATGCTTTGGATTGGAATGGACCTTAAAGATCACCTTTTTCCAATCCCCCTGCCAGGGGAAGGGACACCTATTAGACCAGGCTGCCAAAAGCTCCRTCCAGCCTTAGACACTTCTAGGGTTGGGGCATCAACAGCTTTTCTGTGCAGGGTATTCCAGTGCCTCACCACCCTCATAGTAAAGAATTTCTTCCAAATCTAATCTAAACCTCCCCTCTGTCAGTTTAAAGCCGATCCCTCTCATCCTATCACTACCTGCCCATATAAAAAGCCCTTCTCCTTGTAGCCCCCTTTAGGTACTGGAAGGTGCTATAAGGCCTTGCAGGCTGAGCAACCCCAGCTCTCTCTGCCTGTMTTCATTGGAGAGATGCTCCAGTATTGAGAAATTTTGCTGTGCTATAAAAACTTATTTGTACGAGCATCCGACTTGCATTTTGCAAAGTTTTCAACTAAACACATTGGTTTTTGTGGAGCATTTAAAAACACTTGAATGTCAGCGAGTCAGAAATTAAGACCATTTGGTGTTACATCCTATGTTCTTTCTCTACATATTTTACTCATATAATAGACATGTAAAAATAATAAAAGCAACTGGCATTGCTTTCCTTAAGACAAGTAAGTCTTCTTTCCAGCAGCTCTCAATCTGGCCCTGCAGCTTTGGCTGTCTGCCAGACAAGTTAGTGCTGGTATCATGTAGGCTAATGTAACTCTTGAATCACTCGACTATATTTAGATGCTTGTCTCAGAATTGCTTCCAAACATTTAAATAGACCTCACAAAGATGCTTTTCAGGTTTTGTGGGGTTTTGTTTTTTAAATCAGGCACACGTATTTAATTTGGCTTTTTAAAATTTCTTCAGTAAAATTAAATTAATATTCATAGTTACTCATTTGAAATGTTAATTCTAAATAGTGCTTTCCTAGCATGGAGTGTGTTCAGTGACATAGATGTTTGAGGGCCTGGGTGCAGGAGCAACATGCAGAGCCACTGCTTTGTTTTCTCCTCTGGCAGCGCCCAGCAGAAACACGCACAGCAAAAACTCTGCAACTCAGCATTATATAACCCCAAACACAATGGATGTGGAGGTATTGTCCTTCAGGGCACATGTCCAGAGCTACTCATCCAGGAAAGTGACTTCAGAGCTGAGGGAATCAAAGGCACCCATCTGAGTTATCTTCTCTCRCTCTTTCCCTCCCTGAAGGTGCAGGATGTGTGGGAAGAGTCCAGCAAAGCAGGTTTGCAGTCAGGTCTCACCACCCTCTTTCAGTGACCTCACACCTGGTGCTTGAGCTGACTTTCTGTGTAGTTCATGGTATGGTTGTGCTATGATGAGCTGTAATTGTGGGTAAGTCAGCCATGATGAGTGGATCCCTGGCAGAAGTGTGCCAAGTCACTTTTGGGTGGCAGTCAGGTCCTGTGACACATCTGACRAGCAGAGATTGAAGCTTGATTGGCACAACTCACTCACTGTTGTGAAACTGTGGGCTCACAGAAAGTCCAAAAGACTCACATGAGTGAAAGGATCACCAGGGAAAGGATATGACTCCAAGGCATTTCTGAGCCTCTGGGAAGGAAATCCCATTTTCTGAGCTGAACCCCACACAATTAATTTTTCTTTAAAGGATATTGAAAGAAGCTGTCCAGCACAGGCTAAGCTCATGGATGTGCTGAAGTTCATTATACATTGTACAYCGTGGCATCTGACTGTCAGTGTAACTCCCCTGCTGCAGAGCTTCAGAAACTGAAAGCAAAGGCTCTAACTGGTGTGATGAGAAACACCACAGAGAGCAATTGGGTAAGCAACCAGTCCAACAAGATTTATGAGAATATATATGAACACTTCAGTTGTAAACAGCTGAGACAAACAACCCCACAGTTTAATTAGTGACAGCGATGTGCAGTCCCTGATGCCATACTGAGGCAAACAATATGTTGGTGTCAGGAGCAGAAAGCTTGGAGTGAGCTGTGTTGACCTCCTCACACTCCATACATCACTCGGGGTGGTAACAGCTGACTCCACTCATGTTTTGTCTTCTTACAATGGATGGTTAMTATTCACTCATTAACTGTGGTTGCTATGTTTGGTTTATTCTATATAATTAACGAGTTTATTGCAGAAACACATACTGTAGCATCCTTGAAATTTTTCTCTGAAGCATCTGATATTGGCCAGGGTCAGATCCTAGATTATTTTGRATCAGCTTGAAAATTCTCCCTTGTTTTATTAAACAAAGTCATAACATTTTCCTTGCATATGGCAAATAGCCACACTTGAAGCTCAGATGTTAGCAGCATCTACCYCCAAAGAATCTGAACAAGCTGGAACAATAATTCTACACATACATACAGATGTGTATGCACATAAATATATCTGTGTAGAAAAACATATATCTCAATGTGTACATAAATATATATCTATTGGAAGCAATATCTGAAATACTGCATGAAATCTGTAAGGAAAAAAGAGCAATTAGCTGGTGCTGAACTTACCCTATAGCAGTAGAAAGAAGAGGAATTTTGACAAACTCCTACAAAAACAGGGTTCACATTGGCAGCTCCCATGCACAGCAACTCCCCTGTGTCAGGCCTCAGCTGAGAGTGTGCATCACTCCACAGAGCAGCACTCCTGAGTCAGTGCTTCGAGTTGAGAAGGACTGAGTTTGCATCAGAAGACTGAAGTGGTCATTCATAGCCAGAAGCCACAGAAAGTTTGCAATGAAAGGCAGGYAGTGGAAGGTGCAGCTAGAGAAGCAAGGAAGTGGTGAGTCCAAAAAGGACAAAACTGAGCCCAGAGCTGTCTGAGAAATTCTTCTCTCAAATCTGCTGATGTCCATCAGTGYGGTGCCTGGGCTTACTGGGCACTGACAAGGTCTCTGTGATGTGGTATGTTTGGGGAAAGGGAGGTGAAATGGGTTACTCAGGGTAAAGCACTGGGTTTAACAGTGACCAGAGCATTCAGGCACCTTGTGTGAAAACAGCCAGAATTTCAAAGGCAATCACAGTCACTGGTTGTCTCTGTTTAACTCTATAATTCCTTAATTACATAATTCACGTTCTTCCTCCTTTCAGGAAGAGAAGGTATTTAACTATAGATGAATGTGATCTTGCACCTAATTGTGAACATGTATATTCCACTGGAAAGTGTAAACCTCAATTTTTTTTAAAAAAACCAAAATTTATCTGGAAGAAAAGCCCTTACAACTGGCAGTGTTTGTCTGTGCATCTGAATTTAAMACCAAAGCTGACATGAACCCACAGTCTATGTATACACCATGCAATTACACTTTCAGAGAGATGCAGACTTTTGTTTCCCCTCGTGGCCTGCAGCCCAGACGACAACAAAATGTTTTCCACTTGCCAGAACTGAACTATCAGCTTCAAGAGTAATTTTACCAGCAAAATCATCACACTGGCCAATGTCATTCATGGTTACTTTCTGCCATGACATTTCTGTCTCGGATTGGAGTTGATTACCTCTAGCTTTGTCGACAAAGCAAAAAACCCCACTGTTAGGTACATTGCAAGCTGAATGCTTGCTGAAACACAATCATTTTTTGTTCTTTTTGCAAAACCCATCACTTTCAGTATCATAAATATCCTTATAACATGGTTTGAGATGATCTGTATCAGTTCAAGTCACTATTGAAATTAGCCTTTACTCAGTCAATGTCAGGGGGCACCCAATTCTAATTTTGRTACGCTTCATCTTTATGCCCGAGACAGCCAAAGGAGTCCAAAGAATGAMCTAAAAATCTTTGTTTCAGAGGTGAGAAGGGTTCCTGCTGAGCAGGAACTGGAAGGACAACGGTAGGGTGTTTGGTGACCTTTCACAAAGTCAGCAGTAAAAGGCATGGAATTGCATTGCTGATGATTGGAGACAGGCGTATTATGCTAATTAAGCAGCATGGCTGGCAGCAGCCCAGTTAGGAGAGCATCATGTTGGAATTCCTGCAAAGCAAGGTATAAATGAGACCAAAAAAAAATGCTTTATTCTACCCTCACCCTTTAAGAACAATTGGAATTAGCTAAAGATGAGAGCAAGAGACTAGAGATAGTYTTTAAGTTTGAGTAAATTTTCTCACAGTATTTTTTTCATTGAACTTCATTCTCCACTAGTCATGAGCCAGGAAGCAATGCTCTCCTTACAGACCTTTCTTAGTTTCCAGGTAGTGGCTCAGCCTTTGAGCCATTGTTTCCCTCTGCACTACCATTTGCTGTCCTTTCTTTGAAGATTAGCCAAAACACCTGCCCTAGCAGTTTGAATTGCCCAACTTTGGAAGACGCTGCTGTGTATACAGCATCAAGTATACCCTCTGGAGAGCACATTGAGAATTAAAAACTCACTATCTCACTTGCAGAATATGATGCACAGGCCAGTTATTGTTGGCTAAGAGATCTCACAATTTTTCTTTTCAATGGCAGAGTGTTTAAAGGGAAGATTGAAAGAGATGAATGGTCCTCATAATCTGCAAAGTAGCAGCCTGTTCTCAGCAGAAGTGTGATACGAAAAGAAGTGCAAGTCACAAGTGGGAGAAGATGACAAAAGAAGTAGGCAGCAGAAAATACATGGAACAGATCAGGACTGACTCACACAGCTTTCGAGTCTGTGTGTTTCTTTGGCGGACTACTAGAGATCTACTTGCCTCACAGACAATTGCTGCACACAGCCTTGATTTCTGGGTTTTCTGCCATTCTGTAGGCATAAACTTCCTTCCTCATACATATGCCCTATAAAACAAGCTGACAATGTCAGGGGAAGGCGAAAGGGTATTTTGTTTTTTCCCTTATCTGCAGGAAATTGGACTTAACCACTCCATCCTTGTACTTCTCTATCCTTTAACCACATTGATATCAATGTTCTTTCTCCTCACCTTTACAGTATTTCTTTGCTACCGAGAATGAAGTCCCTAGAGCACCCAGAGCTGACTGGATCTGTGTACAAGAAGCAGGGAAATGATAATCCTCTGCATTTTGTAGCCTTTCCAGGACAACTTCTCATCAACCCCATACTGGGAAACCAGACAATTCAGATGCCTCTAAGATATCACATGGAGAGAGTGTGGTAGGGTTCAGGACTTAGGTAGCCAAAAACAAAAAGAGCTTTCAGGAGAGCACTTAAACTAAACTTTTTACGGCCTGGAAACTTTGACATCTGCAGAATGCAATGCTTAGTTATTCAGCCTCTGTTTACATCTCCTTCAGATCTAGCCATCTGCTACACTTCAGCTGTTGTGTTTTGATGCCAACGTCCCTGTAAGCAGGCTTGCATTGATTAGATTCCATCTAGCAGTGGAGCTGCTTCTCTGAGAAAGCCAGGCTTAGTAGTGYCTTTCTTACTTCTGCTCAGACATGAGAATATTGCTTTCTCATCGGAATCAAACTGACATATCATACATCTACTAGTTGCCCACATCCATTCTTGGAAGTCCATTCATTCACCAGAAATTTCTATGATGTTACTTCACGTTGCATTGCTGCAGAGTATGAAAGTAAAGGCATTCCATGCATGACTGGATATGACAGATTTAGCAGTTAGAAATTCACTTTCTTGCACCTTTCACAGGCATTTATTTTATTCTAAGCAAAAGGAACTGTTCAATGTATTAAGAGTGGGTCATGTTTAGAAGCTGAATTGGCTGAGATGTAAAGACTTTCTTATTTTTTTTTTTTTCTCTGTGTTTTACTTTTTTTCCTTCTGCTTTTTTACTTTTTTGTTATCCTTAAATCTGGGRATAATTTAGAGTAATATTTACTGAATGCATGGATAGTAGAGGATCCATTCAATTAGCTACTAAATCATAGCCATTCAGTGAAGTTTGAGGAGTGGGAAGAGGAAAGGTAGAAAACGTGACAAAATGGAGAGAATTAAAATAGGTATAGATCAGTGGGAGTGAAAATTTTGTCATTCCAAGATAATAATGATGCCTTTGGAAAGTAATYTTTTAAGGTGAGGTTCTGAGTTTCTTATTGCATATCTAGAAACTGTTATTCTTTCATACAGTCAGAAACATTCTGCAATTGTTTCCCTGTTTGCCAGAGTGAAAGGAACAAGAGGTATTGCAACACTAGAAACTTGTCTAGCTTTATTTTCTCATTTTGTCTGCCTTCCTCCCTTACCCTTCATCCTGTTTCAAACTTTTTCCAACCATTACACTTTGTGTGAAGGGCTGTGCCTTCTAAGGATGGCATTTAGGACGTTGTGAGCACACCAGTAACATAAGCAATCAACAATACTTCTATCACTGAGCAGTCAGTCAGCCAAGTATGTCCTGCAGCTCATCCATAGTAGATGTAGGATCTTAATTCTGAAAACATTTCCATGAAGTTCTCTTCCATAAATCAGCCAGAAGGTCCATGTTGAGAAGTGCAGCACACAGATATGGGCTTTTGGGATTAAGGCCCAGTAAGCAATGGAAATTTGCCTCAAAAGGAGGAAGACAAGAGGATTTATTCAGGCAATTCACAAAAAAAAGCCCCAGGAATTATAATGTGTATTTTTAACATTGTGATTGGAGCCTGGGCTTTTGTTATAAAGCAAAAGCAGTTCAAAATGCACTTCTTCCTCCATCTTCCAAAAGCTGGTTAGATGTACCAATTAATCAAACTTTCTGGTAAACAGTTACTTAGTGATCACTCACAATTTAAATAACTACCATAAAAGTATAACAACCTTGTAGAGCTAAGACAATTATTTCTGTATTGTTTTTGAATTGCTGTGTTATAGAAAACCTTGTTAATTAGTGTATAAGTACTCTTTTGATCCCGCTGTTAGTTTTGCCTTTTAGACTTTGTTTCTCTACTTGCTTACAGAGGGTGTTGAATAAGTTACTGCATCAAGCTCTTTAAGCAAATCCATCTCTGCTTAAAGAAAACAGAAGAGATGTCGGTAATTATCAGGGTTAAACATCGCTGTGTGAAGAGGCTCGTGGCAAGCTAGAGCTGCCTGTTTTAGAGCTATCAACCAGTTGCAGAGAGGGTGGTGTTAGAACGAGCAGATAGGCAAAACTCCTGCCCCCCTTTTTAGGTTCGGACCCCCCTGGCTGATGTAAGACCCCCAGACAGTTGCGAAATACATCCCTTTATCAGAATTTGTGTTTAAAGTGACCAATGAGAAGTGACTACTTAGAATATTCATGAAGTTCATTATAGTAGTTATAAAAGCATGTTCAATTCTAATAAAGTTCGAGTTCAGCAGATCATGTCATAAGTAGTCAGAATACTGTTTCTCCCGGCGCCTTCCCGAACAAATAGACCGTAAACTTTAACAACCCATGATATTAATTTGGGGATTTGTAGTAATTTCCAGTGATTCTCAGTGAGTAYAGAACTCAACCCACCAGCATCGTGGGTAGCAATCCCTTCTGACGGATTCCCTCAGGTGTCATTGTTCAAGCCAGAGGTCCTACATGCTGTCTTTGTATTACTTAACTCAACTGTTCCGTCACACCTCGTGCTAAACTATAATTTTTCAGCATGACACCATTTGCAGAAATATCCAGGATTGTCTAATGAATCTTTACTTAAATTGGCCTTTTCACCTCAGGGTATGCTAGGCAAGATTGGCCCCTGTTCACCTGCAGTGAAAACTTTTGGCCATCTCTTGTTGCAACATCTCATGCAGACAAGAAGCTCCTTTCACAGTAATTTGAGATCTCTGCAATTGCAGCTATGGGAAGGCAACATTTTTGAGGGACAGGTGATACACACCTTATCAAGTCAAGCACACCAGGTTTTGGTCCCACAGGATCTGATCCCRGAAGTCTCACATGGATAGGATAAACTTTGCGCTAAGCATAGRCTGAGCTATGTCAGTGCCACATTGMAGGGAGGACAGACACAAATTGGTACATTCCTTGCAGAGTCTTACAGCTTAAAAAAACAAGAAAAAGAAAATAAATCAAATAATCTCTTTATGCATAAAAATCCAGATTTCATCTACATGGGGGAGGTATTTAAGAGTTACAAGCCACAAGATACCTTGAACTGAGTATGTGTTTATGATGCTACCCACCTTTCACMGTGTAAAACCTTTCCCCTAGCTCTGTGTTACTCAGGTTGTTTCACATTATTCATAGGTACACAATGAGGCTTTGCTATGATGAATCAGTAACTCAAGATAGAGCAGAGTTTTGGCATAGCATAGTAAGGTTCGTTAGTCTCACAATGAGGATAATTTCATTTAATATCCTACAACACTTGAATGAAGTATAACCAGATTCTTTCCTGCGGTTTATAAAGTGATTGCTAATGCAAATGATATGATCTCAGTTTCTTCCTACAGTTCATTGATATTCTCAGTTTCTTTCTACAGTTCATTGATATAGATCTGCCAGGTGTTCCTTGATGCCTTCTCCCAAACGATGTAGAAATTCTCTAGAGAACTCCCTACAGGAAAGTGTTTCTTGACAATGTTATCAAGAAAAATTGCCTTCTCAGAAAGAGGGATTTTGAGGACAACTGTGGAAAATCAGACAAGGAAACACCAAGAAAGGCATGTGTTTTCCATGGACTGCCTCAACCTCATAGTCCAGAATCTATTTGCAATGAAGATTCCAGTCTGGAGGTCCATGTGCATATGCAAAGGTGAGGACAGCAAGGAGAAGGTTCAGGGTGTATTTCTTGCAAAGTTTATRATCAGAGGAGAAGTAATGACATTGGTTCAGGCCCTTCACCTCTAGATGCTGTGTGACCTCTGACTTCTACACTTTCAAGAGACTCTAGTGAGGTGGCTGGAAAGGCAAGTTTTCCTCCTTAAGAGTGGAGRTAGACAGCTGTGTTTAGGGACTCCTTCTATTTGGAACTTCTGGAAAAATTAATCCTTCCCATTCTCACCCTTCTCAATTAACATGTTAAGGCAAAGATCCGGACAGGAAAAGAAGCCTGGAAGTCTCCTGTACACAAATCTGTGTAGCAGATTTCAGAGGGGTCCATGGTTTCTAAAGCAGATCAAAAAGTGTAATTCTGGCCACCTTTTAACAAGTATTCCCTGACTACAAATCCATTGACACAGCTCGCAAAAAATGTTGCCTTTAAATGTCTTTGGCTAGACATAAAGAAGTCATTTTGCCAAAATGAAAATGAAAATCATTGGCCAAATTAGCATCGTGTGATCTAAGCTTTMAAATGACCCCGATGCTGTATAAACAAGATTACATAAGGGTTCAGAGGTGTGTGAAGCAGTTCAGTAGTGCCATCTTGAGGGAAGCTCCTGGATGTTATGTATAATYCCAGATCTCAGATCATCAGCGTTTGCCTGTGTTCTATTAGTTGGAAATAAGTCATTGAAGCACCCCTGAAGGATGAGGTACAGTAGATTCAGAAATGCATTAAAACATGCCCTTATTAGCAGAAGAGAAGTCAAAGCCAGGACTAATGCATTTCTATTGCTGCAGAAAATTATAGTCTGGGAAATAGAATTGTAATGTTTTCCACTTCTAGCTGTTTATTGCAAAGCCACTTAGTAATACGAATAAAGCCCTGMAAAACATTAACTCTAATTTAGACCATAAATACCTTTGTGTCAGAAGGGAACCAGTGGAAGCAAAGAGTTGATGCCAGAATCTCACAGAATTCTGCTTATTTTTTGTTATCTTTATTTTCATCTGGGATGCAGAACAGGATCTGTTTATTCCAGTCTGACTTTCAGTAGAATTGTAACCATACATCGGAAATCAGATTGACTAATTTATGAAGTGGCAAATGGTCAGAATTATAAAAGAGGATGCTTACAATTACGATCTGCTTTGTTTTCCATCCATTCCTATCTTCCCCATCACGTTGGTCTGGAAGTGCCATGCACCATCTGGTAGAGTAAAATCAGTAAATGTCAAAAGTGGTTTTCATTTTTCAGATCTGTCAGCTGGTGACAAGTAGGGCAGTTCAGAGACCATACAGATTTTTCTCTTTTTTTCACTTGGGAGGGCTCTGTCCTTATCCATAAACATTTTTGCATTTCCTGACCAGAGTCAGAAATGGCAGCAAATGATGGAATTTTTTTCCCCTCCCCCGCCGCTCCTATTTCCTTCCTTTAGCGAGAGCAGATTTCCACCACAAAAGTAGTGCACCACCTTTCATAGTTCAGATGCTGATGACTTGTAACTTGACATGCACAATCACCAGAGCTGACGTATGATTTATTGATTATCTATGAAAGGACAGACAGCTGGGAACTTTGATGCTTCTGTAAATATCACTGTCACTCCAGTGTGARTGCATGCAGCGTGTGATCTTACAGCCACACACAATTCCACAGGGCCCTCCGGGTGCAACTAAACACACAAATTCAAGTCACCTCTTCACAAGACCCCAGCACAATTATTTATTGCTGAGTTTACCAAGAAATCAAGGGTATTTTGTGCCTTTAGGAAGCTCTGACAAGTCCAAGAGTGTCTTTGGAAGAAGGAAGAAGGCAGAGGGAATGAAAACACCTTCCCTGCAAGGAAAAACTAAAAGGAGAAGTGAATATCCCCTTGAATGTGAGTGTAGATGACTTCAGAGCAATCCGATTTCCTGGTACACTAGTGTGATTTCACAAAAGAGGCTCTTTGAATCAAGAATACAAGTTGTGGTAAATGCCATCATATTGTACTGATAAGACACCACTCCATGACTTTTCGGTATCCTGTCGCTCTTCAGAGCCGGCAGAGTACTCAGTCCCCGTATGATACCAAATGCAGTGATGTTTTACCCGCATTCTGATGTTAAGTATGTAAAATACCGATGCTCAGCAGGACCAGGGCAGTGACTGCCCCTCTGTACTCAGCCCTGGTGAGGCCATGTCTTGAATCCTGTGCTCAGTTTTGGGTCCCCCCACTACAAGAAAGACATTGAGATGCTGGAGCGAGACCAGAGAAGGCCAATGGAGCTGGAGGAGGGTCTGGAGCACAAGTCCTGTGGGAGTGGCTGAAGAAGCTGGAGTTACTTCTCCTGGAGAAAAGGAGGCTCAGGGAGGACCTTATCATTCTCTCCTGAAAGGAGATTGTGGGAATTGCCCTCTTCTGCCAGGCAAGCAGCGACAGGACAAGAGAACACAGCCTTAAGCTGTGCCCAGGGAGGTTCAGGCCGGACATCAGGAGGAATTTCTTCACCGAAAGGGTCATTAAGGATGGAAATGAACTGCTCAGGGCGGGCAGTGGTGGAGTCACCATTCCTGGAAGTGTTCAAGAAATGACTGGACATGGTTCTTAGTGCAGTGATATAGTTGACATGATGGTAATTGGTAATTGGTAATGGGCTCAATGTTATTTTAGATGTGTTTTCCAGTCAAAATGATTCTGTGATTCTATAAGCAAACTATCAATCAACTCAAAAATAACAAATTCATAGAAAGTTATTGTTCATAGATTTCCTTGAATCAATTCCTGAAAAAGTGCTGGAGAATACTTTTGCATATGTCCTATATTGAAGTACAATTTGCTTGAAACTAAACAGAAAATACATATTTTTGCTTAAATGGGAACTATGTATTGTCTGTATAGGCCCAGGGTATCAGAATATACCTTCTTTTTTTTTTTTTTTTTTTTTTTTTTTTTTCGTTCTTCATGTCTGGCATCCTTTTGGTCTTCACTCTGAGTCAGATTCTCAGGAATAAAATTAAATACCCTCTAAATTACAGGCATTTATGAAGGTGAGGGCCTGTCTTTTGGCTTAATTGTCTTTTATACCTTATTTTTAGTCATTCTAGTGGCCGAAGTTAAATTTTCAAACCAATATTATAACGGTGTGAAACTGGAATGTAAAGAAAGAAATAAAAATGCTAGKGCTTATTAGAAGTAGATAAATTTTTCATTGAGAAGTATTTCTCCCATTTTCTGAATTTGTTAATAAATCTAATTTTCCTTACTCACTGGGAAAGGGACAGTGAAAAATATCTGGGCCTATGTTTCTAAGTCCTTGGTATGTGATGATGGCATAGATGTATCAAATCATTATGAACTAACCAGATAATAACAGTTTTGCTAGTTCTGAAGTAATGCTTGACTCTTTTTTTTCCATGGAATTAAAAATTTTTTCCATCAACACAGGATGTAGATAAACAATTACCAAACTTACAATGTAAATGCTACTTTTTCACCCGGTCCTCACTATAACTAAAAACTCTGTCTAATTTGGCCCTGGGGAAAATGGTTTAAGTTTATATATACATACATACACATGAAAGAATGAATCTTAAGGGAAGGATGTCTTGAAAATAATGTGAAAAWTTACATTTTTGATTTATCCTTTCCATAGAAATTACCATAAAAAGGCAAAGCTTGGACAGTGGAGATTGCACTGAATAGAACAAAAACACTTTAAAGAAAAATACACARAAGAAAAAAGGAGCTTTTCTTCCCTTAAGTGTTTTATGGGTATTCCTCAATGCACTTCCCATTATATGCTATCCAAACGGACTCTAGAACACTGATATTGACAAAGTATTTATATTATCTTGGTTTCCTTTAGAATTTTGTTTCCCTTCTGTTTCCAAATAACTGATGCACAATTTGGCAGTTTCATTTAATTGTATTTCTTAACCTCACCATCCAAGTTGGTAATGATTTTTCTAAAGCATAAAACACAGTTTCAGTTGCAGGGAGTTTCCTTGATGCTTCTCTTGCCATTTATTTTTAATTTTAAATGTTCACCCTCAAAGGAATGGGGTGAAGGATGAACGTGCCRATGTGTTTCCCTGACATACAGTCCAATGTCACTGCCTGAAWACTGAGARCCATCTGTTCCTACCTCAGCACTGYTCYCCAAAAGCAAATCCTGTTCACAGGTTTACTGTTTCAAGCACAGGRCATGTGTTATTGCATCAGTGAAATACCTGAACAAGAAATAAGCTTGCACTGGATTCCCGGGAAAACCCTTCTGCAGTGGTGAATAAACTGGAAAAGTAGGAAAAGCTTTTCCCAATGGATCTGTCCTACTGACTGTGAAGGTTTGCACTCCTCCTCTACAGGTTTCTTGTAGAACTTGAGGCATGATCCATGAGAAAAAAAAATCCAAGCCTTTTTTCAGTTTTTACTTTAACTACCAGAAATTACACTTCACACCACCCCAGCCCTGAAAAAAATCCCAACCCACAACAGATTGTCATTTCATCTTACCCATATACTTATGCTACAATGAGAAATTCACATAAGTGGTGCTGATACCTATTTTGTTGGTATTTAAGTATGACTTTCCCTTGCAGTGAAGGAGCTATTTCCCCTAGAAAGGATCCTATTCCAGCAAATTTACTGAGCCAGTACAGTACTTTGCAGCCATTCAGAAAAGTTGATGAACAATGGGAGAAAGAAAGGAGAAAAYTCATGGACAAGAAAATACTGAGACCATATTTTAAAAGTACAGTATTGATAAACACCCAGTCTTTCTTGGCGAAATACAAAGATTTTGAATAACTCAAAACTCTCTACGATTTTGTTTATATCTGACTATATCTGCAAAATGTAAAATTCAAGATTTCTTTTACCAACTGGCAGGCTACAAACAGGCACCGTGGTTCACTGCAGGGAACAGTCTACAAGGCTGTACATAATTCTGAACAACAAAATTACACACATGTTTAAATGAAGACTTAATTAGACATAATGTTTTAACTGTCTCCATGAAATACTGTATTTGATTTGCAATTGCATTTTAACATCAGTTATTTCTGACTCTACATACATTAAAGCCTTATTCATTCATGACTGGTTGCAAACAATAATCTGATAAACATCAGCTTTAACCCCTTGCATGACAGCCTAAGAAAATAAGACCCCGATCTTGACTAAGGTCTTAGTAAGCTATAATAAGACAAAATGATACAAGTTTCTCCTATAATTTCTGTCAGAGGTCATCAATCTGTATTCAACAAAACCATTATTGATATTTGATGCCAATGAGTTCCTAGTTCACTGGCTGAAAAAAACCATATGACACATTAGGCCCATTCTTTTTCTTGCATGAGACCCATAATTAATAGGACCAAATCATTCTCCACAGATAATTAATTCTCATATAATTCCCCGGGGTGACTGACATTTCATGTAAATACTTCTTTGGATAGGAGGATGCAAAGAAAAAGGGCTTAACTGCCGAACACAGAGAGCTGCATCAACACCCCCAGTCCCTCTGCAAACGGCTGGAGAAACAGTCCATAATGTGAAAGAGGAAAGGGATTGACAATGCTGGAGAACACAATGACCAAAACCCAGGATTATTGCAGTTTGGAAAGCATATCACAAAGTGTAATATCTGTGAAACCCATGCTGATAGCATCCCAGCGCAGTCTTTTGATGTTTTTAAGCAAGATGGCTGAGCCAACCCTATATTCCAGTGCTACCAAAGTGTGCAATCCTGTTCCCTCTTCCTCTTCTCTGCAGGAAGTTCCTCACTGAGCTGATTCATGACTCCATCACCAAAAACGTCAAAAATTTCAAAACCCACCTAAAATCCATAACAATCAGTTAAAATAGCCCAGTGCAGGAGCAGAGGAGCACCAGAGCTTGCCACAGACATGACCAGTGTGAGGAAAAGGGGACAAAAGCTTCCTCCACTTCCAGCCATGACCTGACTGCAGAGCCCACCTCCTCCAGACCCATCCACCAGAGTCKAACACCCACAGAACATCCTGACAACCTCATTTCCCAGCCAAAGAGAAAGAAAAGGAGGGCAGGGAGGATGAAAAGCACTCAGATGCTTTCTTGTCCCATCTATCTTCAGAAGCAGATGGCAGCACTTTGCACACCCTCACAGAGCGGGCAGCTGTGCAATTAGGCAGCTGCTTTTTCCACACAACAGCTTGGAGTTGGAGTCCTAAAAACTTCAGCAACATACCCTATATGAGGAAGTTTGTATCAGCTACTCTCACAGTGGGAGAGAAATATACTCTGCCTTGTCTCCTCCTCATCAGGACAGACACCTCGCAGGTGCAAAGTCCTTTAGCTGCAGGAGCTGCCATGAAACCAGCACATAAAAGCAGAGCATCCAAACCCTTTTTAGCCTGCTCTGAAGAAACACTGCCAGTGATACCACACAGTTTATGCATCTGCACATCTATCTGTATTTCTTAGTACTTTTTGAATCACTTCCAGTGACACTTGGACAAGGGACAGGGGCTCAGGGATATTAGATTGGCTAGCAAGAAGAGAAGGTGTGGCTATTAAGCAAAGGAAGGGCTGGAGTGAACTGACTGCTTGGGTGAGGCCACCTGAAAGCTCAACCTCAACATGCAAGTGTAAAATCAAAGGTTTGTCGGTTCTACTGACCCCACAAAACCATCATCAATACAAGACTTGATAGAGGCTGACTGTGCAAGGCTGACTGCAATTTAAGTCACCTCTTCAGCTCTAGAGGCCAAATAGTTTAGTTCTCTGCTTATAGGAAAACAAAGTCATAAATTATARTATTTTACATCTTTGCAGACCTGTTTTTTCTGGACCCATAAGATATATGAACAAAACGCCAAACAGATAAAGTACAAAGGCTTTATCTCAATTGTTTTTTCATAGAGACCCCAGAACTCATGCAAAATTATAGCAAAATCCATGTGTAAATCACACTTTTGTGATAATGCTACATGCTACTCAACAAGAGGATTTTTGGGAAAAAGGAACCCTGGATTTAGCACCATGCTACTCAATACAGAGCTTTGCAGTTTTAGCAAGTTTTATAGTAAGTTTTACTCACTTCCTCTTGGAAACTATTTAAAAATTGATGTGAAGGCATGGGAATAAAAACATAAAATTACAACAGATCTGTTGGGTCACTAAATCCATCTATGTGCCAGACCAGGACAGTTCTCTGTRACAAATTCACCCAGCTGAATTTAGCAGTCTTAGGCAATTGGACAACTAGCACTTTCCCTTAGATTATAATTTTTTCAGACCGTATGTTGTGTGCTCCATTTCATTAATTCAACCATATTTTTTCCTCTTCCTTTTAAATAAAGATTGCAGCACTCACATGTCAAGCTGAAGAAGACATTATTCTAACAGTAACATCTAACATCTGTTTTTGGCAGGCACTATGGGCAGTTGGCAGCAGCTCTGCGGTTCCCTCCTTATGTAAATGATCATGTGCTGGTGGCTGTCTAAGATAACATTGCTGGAAGACAAAGGAAGAAAAAGTCCTTTTCCTTTTACTTGATGCTTACCGTTAGCTAGAACATAAGGAGTTTTGCATGTTGAGCAGACAGCCTCATTTTCACTGTATGTGGGCCAGATCTGGCTTCAGGGGAACCGAAGAGAGCCCTGTGCAAGCAGGAATATTCACTAAAATATTTATCAAAGGGAAATGATTTTTAGGGTCTTATTTATGCAMGGAGTTATTTACTGTAAAAGGAATGCTAGCAAATGCTGCCTGACAACGTGCACCCTTCAGTCCACACAGCAGATGCAAAAACCTTTCCAAGGCTGGAATACATTTGTAAAAGGTCGGTTCATTAGGTGCTAGTGATTGTTCTGATTTTTTGATTATGCTTGGAAAAGCCAGCAAATACAGAGTCCCACTTACTGTGAAAATCTGCCTTTTGCTGGGCATTACATAGACAGTATATTATATATCATTCTCCCTCTCCTTCTGTGCATTGACTGTTTGATGGATGCAATAAACCCAGGATAACTGGGGAAATTATGCTCTGTGCTATACAAGAGGACAAACCAGAAGGTCCCTTCAGTTTATCTGTATAGATCACTGACACGCCACTTGTGAAATCTCAGCATTTTTAGCTCCTGCAGAGATGCAGTTTCTGAAGACAGCACTACTCTGAGGTGCTTTGGAGATTCTCACAGGGCCTCTGCTCTAAGACTTTGTGACAGAACTGCCCAGCCTTCGTTCAACAGAAATCCTAAAGGTGGATGAAGTGAGAACATGAGCAGAACTGAGGGACTGTCAGGCCTGCACAGGGAAATTGTAAATGAGGTCTTCAGCTCCAAAAAGCAGGTGTTGGCCTGAGTGCAGTTTCACATTAATTATTTTGAGCTGCTCTGAGATGACASTTCCATGATCCTGCCTTGCCCTCTGTCTTGCTGCATCCTACCACCTTGTATTTTTGTAGCTGCACTGGTTTATTTTAAACTGTGGCAGGTAGCTCACATGGCCAAACACTGATTCTACAAGAAACATCGGCTCTTAAGTCAAAAAGCTCTGTGCTAACCTGCTGCCATCCTAGCAGCTCACACTTCTTGTCTCAGAGCTGCACTGCACCATGCTGATGCTTCTCACAGCTGCTGAGGAATACACTTGGCAGTTTCAGGCTCTGGCCAAATCCCTCTAATTAGGTTTGCACTGTCAGCTCCAGGTGGTTTTCCCCAGCTCTCAGMATACAGTTTTACCATCACAAAAAGACCTCAAAGCTGTTAGAACYGTGGCTGTGGGTAGCTATGTTTAAGTGCTGTCATGCAGTTCAGCCAATTGTTTCAAACAAAATCAAATAACTCCAGTGTTTGGCATCTGAGTGACATAAACATCACTATGAGAAGCCAGTTGTGATGWTGTGTGGCAGTAGGAGCTCCAAAAGAAAGAGAAAAGCAAGGAATTTGAAGTAGTAGATGAAGATCAGTTTAGATTTGAGCCTTCCAATGATGCTCTTGGTAAAAAGCAAATCAAGACATTTCAGAATCTGGCAAAGTTCATGCTTCATGAGTTTCCACGCTCACACATGGAAATTGTCAGAAAGATAAATTGGATTTAGCTCTAGAGTTGAGGTGTGAGTTCTGTTTTGGCCCAATTCTAATCTTCAGGTTGAATTTCAACCCCAAATATTCTACACAGTAGGAAACAGAGTTTCTCTGGTTAAGTGGTCAAATTTAAGAGACACAGCTGCTGAGTATGCTCTATTCCCTCAGCCTCCACCAGCATAATAAGAATGCCCAGTGACTTGCACAACTGGGTTTCAACCTTTTGCATCAATTAATTTGCCTYGTTAGTAAAATGCTGCTAATTTCTACATTTTCTTCAGGGACATTAGGAAGCTGCTGCTGTGTGTGCACTGGAGAAACCCAGACATTTCACCGGCAACTTCTCTGCATGTTTACACCAATCTTTCTATCTAAATGCCAACTTAAAGAACAATGGTGGGACATGCTGTGCATAGTGCTGTGACAAAAGAATGATCAGAAGGGCAGTAAGAAGTGAACAGTGTGTGAAAAAGAGAACATGACTAAGTGACTTACCATTCAAATTGCCTTTCACCAAATTTGTGTAATCAATTCCAGCATGGTGGGGATGGTTAACACTAAAAAAGCTCTAATCATGGATTTGTCCAATATCATCTTTCCCAAGAAGTAACCTTAGATGCCTAAAAAGCATATGCATGAGTTTGGTAACAATGTCTTGAGGTTGGACCACTTCACCTTTATAAAATGATTTGCATTTCACATTTTAGGTGTCCCTGCCATAGTGAATTTATTCTCAGGGAGCAAGAACCTTCTCAGTACTTGCAAAACTCTGCTTACAAACTTGACTGAAGACTATACGCCTCACAAGAAAATAAAACTGCACTTGGAAAAGTCACCACAAAAATGATCTCTTGCTCTCCAAGTTAATTCATGTCCTCCGAAAGCACAAAACACAGTAACTTCAGATTTTTTAGTAAAGAGGTAAATTTCAAGTAGCACTAAAAATTATAAGCTAAATATTTGTGGCCTTTATATTCAATTTAACAGGTCCAGAAAATCTATGACATTGTCACCAGAACCAGTCTAAAATTCATTGAATCTAAAACTTTTATTAATTTATAATTTTACAACTATGCATTCTCCGTTCTATGGAATTTTGTGCTTCTTCAGAAATCCAACTGTCCATTTGTTATTTCAGCAGAAAAATTCCCACCAGCTCTAATTCACATCGAGAAATCACAAACCAGTTCTGAATCTCTAAAATAGGAAGCCTCCTGAGTAATTTCTCATTAAATGTATTTGCATTTCTGTCTTGAAGTGGAATACCAAAGAAAAAAGCCTCGGGGAGATTTGATCTGTCCTGGCTTGTTGCAAGCAAAGAGAAGATTTATATGAGCCTTCAGCATGCACATAAAATAGTCTGTAGAAATTAAAGATGCTTAGAAAACATGCTAGTTTTCTGAAAAACTGAAATATAGAGGCTCTGAGCATTGACTAGCTATAGCTATTTGATAACAATCTAGAACAATTCCTTTGATATTGATCAAGTTTTTATTTATTACACTATAAAATAATATTAGAAGCTGGCCTAATTTCTGAAKTTACTTCCAGTACTCATTGCAGAGAGAAAAAAAATCTGTCAGAGTTCTGTTAAATGAGTTCAATATCATTACATCACAACCTTAATAGCATGTGTCTCAATAATTTTCAAGATTAGTGAAAAACATGGGCACAAAAAAAAGAAACCTGAGCTTTCTTATGTAACTCTTCTATTGCCATTTTTTCTATTGTCATAAGGAGCTGCTTTTCCTTGGTGCACTACAAAAGAAACCTCTTTAGACAGCTTTCTGCTGACTTCTTCCTTTATCTGTAAATGCTTTCAGTGACTAGCTCACATATCCATTTTTTTTTCTCCAAGCAAAAGAGTCTTCTATAGCCTCAATGAACCTGACAGTGAAAAGCACTAAAGTTGAACTACATGGGGTCATATCACAGATTACTGAGAAACGTGGGGCCACCAAAAGGAGATAAGTGTAGACAGCACAGGGGTCCAGGATGGCTCCTGCTTCAGCCCTGCCTCAAGGTAGCATCTCAGGAGTACCCACTTTCCATTTCAGTAATCCATCTTTGTATAATATACTTATTGTTTATGGCCATCAAGCAAGGCAGGCAGCCCTCATCCCATTACTATTTTGGCTCCAGGGTGAGGCTTATTTTTCTTATCTACAAAGAGGATATTAAGGAATGGAATACATACACATAGTTCTCCTTAGGTTTATTGTGTTCAGCCTACTACCCTGTCAATCATGACATTTTTGTTTTGTTATCACTTTTCTTAGTTTAGTGCCATAACCTCAGGCTCTGATCTCATCAGATCTCACAAACTAAATAGGGTCAGGCCAGGTCAGTCTTCAGACAGGAAACTTCCAAGAAAACTCAAATGTTTGGAGGAAGGAGTACCTTTTTACCCCATGCCGTATTTTTCAGCTGCGATCAGTACCCAACATCATTGAACCAACACCAGTGAAAAGATTTCAAGACATTTTCAGTGTTGACGAACTTCATGTCAGATGTGAAACCCAACTTGAGCACACTCTTAAACAACAACTATAATTTCAGTGGTATCTTTGATTTTTCACCTGCCCTACAAGTCTGTAGTCATCTTCACTTCCTATCTGCAGATCTTTCTGCCAATACTGTATTTTCCTCTCTATTGATAATGGTCACTGAGAACTCCTAGCTGAGATTTCCTTCTTCTCTTGGTCTACCACTACTCATAATGCCAGAGGATCTGGTTCCAGTTATCAATGTCTGCCTCCCTCACAGGACATTAGCATTTCACTGTATTTACTACACACACCCTCTTTACAGTAGCATATTTTAGTTCTCATTTTAAGTCATTTACTTCTGTTACACTATGTTCTTTTACTCTGAACAGCTAAAAGCCTTCTGTCCATTTTTACTTTGGGTAGATTATTGCAGCAAATAAAATAATTTCCGTATAAGTAATAGTTAAACAAAATTGAGACCCTTCTGAGTGGGAGCAAATTACTTTAGTAATTAGTTTAATTGTATCTTATCTTATCGTCCAACTAGCTTCATGTTTTATTAGATTAGGGCACCATTCCAACATGATCTATGGTCAGTAAAGCCACCACAAGATAAGAATATACGAATTGACATCATCTGTCTTTGTGTCACTCATTGTCTTTCTGTGACATTCTGTATATCAATCCCTGCATTTTGTGATCCTGATTATGACCTTTCCACCTCATCAACACTAAGGTTTGTCTTGTTATCATGTCAGATTTTTTTTTCTCCCCAAATGAAAACTGTTAAGTCAGGAACAATAAGTCAATCTCCTTGGGATTTGTTGATGAAACTTGTGCAACTCAGGGTGTTTCCCATAATGTAGTGGATAAGTCAGCTGGCCTTTTGGTGATTTATTTAAAACTTAAAGCCATTGTTGATAATTTGGAAAACATGTACCAGCTTTATTCACAAAAGGTAGTACTGTCTTCCACATGGGAGTAATGGAACATTCAGTAAAATATATTTAACCAAGTAAGAGTCATAGAACCTGTGCCTCTGGTACCATAACCTTACACTAATTATTATTCTCAGCTTGTATTTTCAGAGGATAAGTAGATGCGTGAAAAGTTTATTGTTGAAATGTTGTTTTCACTACAGTTATAGGGCAGGAGGCAACATGATCTCATAACCAGGATGGGAAAATGAGAATTGGGATATTTGGTAATTTTATAATGATTTTGTCACAGTCACTGTTACCTTGAACAAATCACCATTTCACATGGTGACTTCCACATTCCAGAGCTTCAATTACCCACAAATAGGTAGTCAGGGAAACAAACAGACTCAAGGTTACATCAGCCTCAGCCAACACCTTCACAACCTTCCGTTGGTTACACTTAGACCATCACAAGAAAAGTTACATTGTGGCATCATCTGCCCACAGTTTTTATGTCGCTCAGTGCCCCATCTATAAAATGAGGCTGAATATATAAGACAAATACACACTGGAAAATTCATTACAGACCTAAAATAACCAAATCTGTGTAAAGACACAACGCATCCCTCACGATAGATGTGCCGTGTTAGACAGGTGTGCCAATTAGCATCTGACTCCTTGGAAAGCATCAACTTAAAGTAAAAGAGTGGAGCCAAATAGAGGAAAGTGCTTCTTAAGTAGGTCTGAATTTGGATCACAGGGATTGAACAGTTTGCCAAGGATTGCAAATAATTTTTGAAAAAGAAGTAAGACTGTACCAATTCCTTTAAAGTTTATTCTTTGTTTGATTTAGATTCTTTCTCTCCAGTACACAGTACAACCATGGTGTTAAAACGTTACATAAAATTAGAAATTTATGGAGTTACATAAAATTAGAAATTTATGGAGTCACAATGAATGTGAGCCTATCATTTGAAAACAAAGGGGGAAAATGGACAAAGTACAAAAAACTTAGTAAAATTTTTGCACTGACACCATGCACCATGTGCTTTAAAGAAGCTGCATGTGATTTGTTATTTCAAGTTTTCTCAGTACATAAATCTTGCTAGAGAGCTTATTGTTTACATCCAACTTTTGACACAGTAATGAAACTTCACACAATGCCACAAACAGAAATACTACTGAAAGAAGTGAAAAGAATGGGTCCATTGGGATTTCTATTTATTTTAAACAGTTCTACATGTCAACATCCATCCGAAGTTACCAGTTTTTATTCATTAATAACCACTGACTGCTAAAATGCGTCACAGATTCCTTTGGCTTTTGCACTACAAACACGCTGCCTTCTTTGTCAAGAACCACTTTTAGATAAGGGCATGTGGCAGATTACTGTTTCTACTGTTCCTTCCTCGCCATTATGAATCTCAGCATGTTGTCCTCATGCTTTACAGAATTTCACAAGATCCTCTATGTGATGCAAAATTTTCACTTTACATGGACTAAAGTACCCCACGACAATTCCCAAGGGACAAACCCTCATCAACTGACAACACTTAACTGTGAGATACAGAATGGAGAAAACGAATACAGCTCACATCTTATTTTCACAGCTGGACTCTTATGAATTTTTGACCCCAGTGTGTTACACATTAACAGGACTGATTTTTGATTCACCATTTAAGCTTCACTTTGACTTTTTATTCCCACTGCCAGATGATTACTATCTCTGATCCCACTATGAAAGTTTACCAGTCACAAATCCCTATAATGTGTAACCTTTATACTGCCTTGATTTACGTTAATCTGATCTACCAACAAATGGACACATCTGTTTCATTCTGACAAAGTTGATTTATGTTGACATGTTGACTTTTGTACTTTCCAATGCTGCGTTCCTGTTATTAGGTTTCTGGCATTGTGTCAGCTAGACAGGGCAGGTTTTCCTGCATTTTTTTTTTTTTTTTTTTTTTTATCCAGCTGGGAGATATTTCAGTGCTTCTAAAAATTAGGATGCTGAACTGCCAAAATCAATGCATTTGTTACTTTTATGGACAGTTAAATAAGGTTCTTTTTCACTTTCTAAGATTTCTATGGTTTGATTTCCTTCTTTGGTTGATGCAAATTACTAACAATGCAGCTAAAATGATTTAAATTACAGTGGTGGAAAGACACAAATTTAGATGTAATTGATGCCCAATTATTTGAAAACCTTTAGAGCAAACTTTGGTACCAAGAGGTACCAGAGTGCAAAAAATATCTGCTCTCTGTTCAGTGCCTGCATTTGCCAGGTCAGGACTCCCATCTTCTGACAGAAAGCCATGCTTTGTGTCCTGTTTCCAGCCCTTCAGCAAACAGAAACATCTGAACCAAGGCTCTTACTCGGTAGATCATACTCTCTTAGTAATCCCAGTTGAGTACAGAAGGTCCATAACAGAACAGCAGAGGTCTGTGCTTGGATATCATCAATGCAGCATCAGGACTGTGTGTCCAGACCAGCTACAATGGAAAAGGAGGCAGAAATACCACAGAGATATATCCCTTTTTACATAAAAGCGAGGTGAAGGACAGCTAAGAATACTTTTGTGGGACAAGGATTTCATGAAAGCTTCCATTCCCAATAGCTAAGTGAAATGCCTTTTTCCACGGTTCAGTGATGCAGAGAAGCACAGAGAAACCCAGCTGTCTATACACTGTGCTGATGGCATCAAAGGTAGTGTTTTCATTCTTAAAAACATCTAAGAGCTATACATGGAAAAGGCAGCACACGTTTTTCAGAACCAAAACAGATTTTGAAGGAGATTTTGTAATACCATGGAAAGCTCTGTCTCAAGATATCACAGAATCATAGAATTGTTTGGGTTGGAAAAAACCTTTAAGACCATCCAGTCCAACTGTTAACCCAGCCCTGCCAAGTCCCCCACTAAACAATTTCCTAAGCACCACATCTACACACATTTTAAATACCTTCAGAGATAGTGACTCCACTGCTTTCCAGGACAGTCTGTTCCAGTGTTTGACAACCCTTTCCATAAAGGAATTTTTTCTAATATCCAATCTAAACGTCCCTTGACACAACCTGAGACCATTTCCTCTCATCCCCCCACCTGGCTACACCCTCCTTTCAGCTAGTTGAAGAGAATAATAAGGTCACCCCAAGCCTCCTTTTCTCCAAACTAAACACCCCCAGCTCCCTCAGCTGCTCCTCATAAGACATGTATCCCAGAACCTCCACCAGCTCTGTTGCCCTTTTCGGAACACTCTCCAGCATCTCAGTGTTTTTCTCGTATGAGAGACCCAAAACTGAATGCAGGACTTGAGATGTGGCCTCACCCATGCTGAGTATATATTGTGTGTGTCTAAGTGATGCATCAGGTTCCCAACCATTTTGCCTCGGAATATGGGGGTTTCTTTCTTTTTCCCATCCTTGTTTTCCAGCTCAGGGGCCTGGGTGCATGGAGAACAACTGGTTCTGCTATTAAAGACTATGACACAGCAGGCAATAAGTACCCCAGCCTTTTCCTCATCCTTTGTATCAATGTTTCACTCCACATCCAATAAAGGATGAAGATTGTCCTTAGCCCTCCTTTTGTTGACAATGTATTTATAGAAATGTTTTTTTTATTGTCTTTCATGGCATTAGTCAAATCAAGATCTAGCTGGGCTTTGGCCATGGCCGAGGCCAATGTAATTACAGCAGAGACTGAGCTCCATGCCTGATGCATGGGCATCCAGCCCACAGGACCAGATTAGAGCCAGTTAAAGTAACTTCCCTGAATCTCATTTTGTGTCAACATCGGATCCTTAGATCCATCCACTTTGCTCTTTAATCCCAATCCCATTATGTCCCACTAGTTCCTGACCTAGGCAGAGGGAGCTCATTACACAGGCAGAGGCTAAAAGTATCACTTTGCTTTAGGGACACTGAAAATGTGGATTTTTTTTTTTTTTAATAATCAAACCAAGATTTGTAATAAAATAAAGTAAAATTTTGACTTGCATCAAACTGACATAATGCTTTATATTTTTAGGTTATGCAACCACTTTTAATCTGCCAGCATAAGAGTAATAGATAATGGAGATGGAATAGAAGAGGAGATAAATGGTGAAAATAGTTTTGCATCCCCTTTCTCCTTTTTTGCTTATGAATTACCTAAAAACCTTTCCTATTTGCACTCCAGTTTCTCCTATTTTCTTTCCACATTCAGGGATTTTTATATTTTTCTTTCAAAATCTGCAGAAAGAAGCAGCTTGGGGAAGAATACATGACAGAGATTTCAAAATTCCTCTACCAGGGTCGCCCAGCTGGGATCTGTAACTTCACCGACATTTCTTACTAGAAATGGGAAAAGAGATCAAATTGGGAAAGCGCTTGGTCGACTCAAGGACAGGAACAAGTGGCTGCGATCCTGAGGCCAAGCGTGCCATCTAGTGTTCGATAGAGTTTGTCAAAGCGAAAGCATCTGTTCATCTCCACAAGGTTCACAATATTCGGAATGTATCTTTCATCACTTACCGGACAGGCTACTGATACCAAATATAAGACTCAATAATAATAACAACTTTTCACCCTGTGATGTTTGTGCAGTGTGGTTGAATAATTTCTCGACACCTTTTATTTGAAAGCTGCTGATCAATATCTGATGAACACATCCAAAAAGCAATGAGTCTTCTGCTGAAACAGAGCTGCACATTACAAAAATATATCTTGAGTATACTGTGGCCGGTACGATCTGGTGATCAGTTGTTTCAGCAGACTTCTGGAACTGATTACAGTGTGATGTGCAACACATTGCAACAACAGGCTTTTCCTGAAACTCCAGTATGAACAATATAATCCAATTACCAAGCTCACATGAGAGAAAAGTGGGTGAATGAGAGCTGAAGACATGAAGGTTGCCATTTTTTGTTCTTTTGGCTTTTGTCAGCTACTCCATACTCATTTGTGGGATAGAAGCAGTGAGACAGATATCAACAGTCAATTCCACAGCACCACTGCATTCCAGCAGCTCTCTTAGCACAAATACTCTGCTACCACTGAGGACCACAGACTTCTAGCATTTATTATCATAGACTTCTCCTAAACAACTGTGAAAACTTCTCATGGCACAATGAAGACAAATATGAATTACTGGAATTTGGTGTATTCCCACAAATAACAAAGCGTAAATTCTTTGGGGTAAAGTGTCTCTGTTTCTTCAGTTATTCCGTTTCAGGCCCCTCCAATAGAGGTTCCAGAAAACAATGGGGGTAAGCAGGATTGGAGGCAAGAAGTTGTATTTCAGTCAGAGAGATGTAGAAAAGATTGCCTGTGAAAGTTTATGGAAACACTAATTTTAAGCATTTCTCATCTTCTTAATGTACTGTTAAAATTAGGGCTGATATGAATGCAGGGGCTCCAGTGATAAGGGGATAAGGGGAATAAGGGGAGAAAAGGAGGGCAATTCAGAGATATTCAGTTAGATTTCCCCTGTCTGTTTAGTATGATGAAACAGTACTGCTATTAACTGCAAAGAGGCTTTATGAAACACCCTATCTCATGTTACTTATACTAATGCCAAAAAAGTCACTCAACTTGCCCTCCTTTGGTGCTGTGCTCCCGCCACTTTCCTTTCCTTTCCCACCACTTTCCTTTCCTTTCCCACCACTTTCCTTTCCTTTCCCACCACAGGCCCAGTGGTCCTGTAGTATCAGATTTTGCCAGGTCAGTGAGTTGATGCAACTGAAAACTAACTGTGGGTGCAAGAAGGTTTCTACCAGGTAGCCACCAAAAATTATGTCCTGCAGCAGATACTGGGGCAGAAATAGCAGTCTGACCCTTCAAGGAAAATCACCCCTTTTAGCAGCAGCCCACAGTTAAACTGGCTAAAGAACAAATGAAGCCATGCCCAAGACACTAGTAGTACAGACTGAATCAATACTAAAATTAGAATTATTTACAGTACAGACAGAGTGATATTTTTAGAAGTTTAAACTGCATCCTTTAAAGGAAATAAGTTTGTTTTTTTACATAAAGATCAAATCAAAAGTTGAAATGTTTTTCTTCTCAATGGTTTTTAATTTCACTATGTGCCTAAGAGTAGCAAAAATGCATAGAATATTCTAAAGATGGGCAATTAGAAGATTTCTTCACTAAAAGCCATCTGATGTTTTCTTCAGTTCAATGTTGTTCGTAAATCATTATTCAAGACTCTGAAGCTGAAAGCAAGCAGAAACACTGGGAGACATTGTGTTTATAGCAATCTTGGATTTAAAGAAAATATGCCTCAATACAGCTAGGAGAGCACCCACACTAGCAACAACCCTAATTCTTCTTCAGGAGTAGGCTGGAAGCCCAAATCACTCCCTGAGTGGGCTGAGTTCCTGTGTATCCTTTTCCCAGCAGTGATCCAGTCTGGACTTACTACTTGTGGGGAGTCTGCATGCCAAATAAAGTCAAGTAAGTAATGCACAGCAATTTGCAATGTTCCTCCCAGCAACTATTTTTGAAGCATGTTCCAGCAGGACAACTCTTGAGAAGAACACATCTCCTGCAGGAAGAACTATTTCAGACTTTGATGTAGGAAAAATATAATTTCCTTTCTCAATTTCAGCACCAATGATCACAGTAGTAATTCAAAGACCAAACCAACGACTCATTTGCACTGAATATTAATGCAGGTGTAATAGACAAAAAAAAATGGTGGGAGTAGTTTTCAGAACATTGCATCTGTCAGCCACAATCTTTGAAACAAATCCAAGTCTAACAGAGCAGCTTCTTTCCCTTTCTTGTAAAAGGGATTCAATACAATCAGCTACATCTTCTCAAAGAAAACATTTGGACTCTTTGCTTTTACAGACTTTGATCCAATGTCAGAATGGCAGTGATTTCAGTGGAGGCAAGATCTTAAATAAGGTTGGGGCATTTAGCTGTCTTTGAAGTTAAGTGTTCGTTTTTGTCAAGGGATGCACTCAACAGCCTGAAGACGAAAGCCTCTTTTAATGCCAAAAATAGAATAAACGTGCCATCTTAGAAAACTGCTCACACAGCCCTGCCAGCTTGTCTTGACATTTTGGTGCAAGAATCACCTTGAATTTCACAGAGAAGCTTCTTCCCATGTAGTCTGTCATCATCTCTGCTTAAAAGGCCAGTGCAGGTGCTAAAATTATAGCAGGGGTTGGGGAGCTGCTTCAAATCCAAGGGTCTGTGGACAAAAAACAGGCGAGTGAACCATTTGTTGAATATCACCAGTCATTACTGGTTTATAACCACACCCTGCACTGGTGAAACTCCTCTGAAGTAAATGGAGTTCTGCAAGAAGAACATTTGACCTGAAGACTGATTTAATCAGTGAGCATTAAGTAGTCTAGTATTGGCAGTCATTCAATCTACCTGCAAAAAACAACTTTTAACCCAAAGTAACTATGGCACTAAACCTGCTTGCACCTTCAATTTTCATGTGGATGTACATTAGAGAAGCTACAATGATAAAATGTTCAATTTTCATAATAAAATAGTGAGTATTAAATGGCCATTTTTATGTATGGATCCTTTAAGAGAACCCTTCTAGCAAAACAAGACACCTTTTCCTGTCAATATCCTGAAGTATCCTTTTTCCCTCCTGTTATACTTTGGTGAAAGAATACTCCATGTCATCTCCATTACTTTCATGCTTAATGGCATTGCAATGGAAGAAATGACACGTTACAGAATTAGGACCCAGACTAGCATCCCTTGGAGGCTGAATTTCAGATCATTATTTCTGCTGACACCGTGCAGCTGTTGCAGAGGGTTTTTTGGTTTTGTTTTTTTTTTTTTTTAGGACCAACTTCGGGTGTTTTGTTTTGCTTTGTTTTTTTTCTTTTTTTTCTCCACAGAAATCTTTAGCGGGAAGAGGAAGGCACGGCTTGTTGGATCAGTGATGTAACAGCAGCTGACAGGTGGGTTTCAGGGAACTCTCTGGGGCCATGGCCTCTTTAGTGGTTTTACCACTCTAAACTCAATTACAGTGGAGTTTCACGCTCCACAGCAAACTCCAGTCCTTTTTTGATAAAAACTCTACAAAGTAAATAAGTCATGATGATGATACGGGTCTACCATTTAATATTCATTGAAGTACATATGTTTGAAAATTGGAAGCAGAGTTTAATCCATTTTCATATTTATATCAACATGCAGCTTTAAAAAGGATATCTTTCCTTTTCTCTGAGAATCTTGACAATTTCTGGTCTGACAAGATAAATAAAGATGTAAAAAACTCACTTTGAATATAAGGAGAAGAGCCAAGGAGATTTAAAATGCAAATCTTAAAATATATATCCTAGGTCTACTCACTTTCAAGGGGAGTAGGTCTCCCTTCTGTGTGATTTTCAGTTTAATTGAAATTATATAAAATACTTTCATCCATAATTCCTGATGATATATCCATAATTTGATCACAGTCTATTTACACCTTATTGTACAGTGTACTGACAGTATAACAGGTAATATATTTTATAAAAGGACATTTACAATTATGATCAATTTCTTTCCTTATTAGATACATTAGCTTGATGTAACTTTTCTGTCTTTGACATAATTAAGTCACCGGAACCATCAGAATTTGGTTGTGCATAGCTATGACAGTTAAATCAAAACACACAAAGAATAGTCTCTGTGAGAACCACACATAAAACTAGCAAAATAAGCAATACATTTCTCTTAAAGAACTAAAAAATCCTAATTTGTAAAACAACACCTCAAAAGGCAGTAAGTGACATCAGAAAGGTTTCCTGCCCACATTTGCAAATTTTCAGGAGAAATGAAAAGAGACGTAGCAAATCTTCCTTTGTCTCGGTGTTTTATTTTAGATGACTGAACGATAAATGAAGCTGGTGAAAAAAGAGTTAACCTAATGATGTCGTCTTTTATTTGACTGAATGTTTAAGCATGGTGCTACGGCTGATGGCACCTTGTTTAATAATGCAGTACAGAGCTTCCTAAGGGGACAGGGCTTGATCCGAAAACTGAATATGGTGCACTCTAAATTCTCTTCCCTGAGGAAGGCTGACTAACTGATAAGTGCCATGAGCTAGCGCAGGGACTGATTCTGTCAAATCAAGCTCAAATGGAAGGCACAATGTAGACTCTTCTCAAGTCTTAGTGAAGTAATTTGAGCAGACATTTGTGACATTAGACAGTGCATCAACTATGGAATGCTGTAAAAGTTCACTGTCTTACTACAAGGTGGTCTTTAGATGACAGGATAAAGAAATCAGTGCAAATTTGTTAATGTAACAACTTGGAAAAGCATGCTAAAAATGTCACTCTATTGGGATATGTGATAAAATGTATAGGGAAGTGACTGCCAGTTGGGTTTCCTTGTGAATCCTTCATTAGAACTCATGTAAAAGGCATAAAAATAGGGAAAGGCAGGAAGTACAAAATTTGTATTAGGCTCTATCTGCTAAACTTCTGGCTTTCCTCAGCTAAAAATTTCCAATTGACAACTGAGGCAAGAAAATCCATCGTTCAGCTGCTTGTTTCTCACTGTGGGATTATATAGTCATTCAATTCAAACTTCCCACACTGAAGTCCTTGAACATCTTTTCTAAATGGGAACTGAAGAACAACAATCTTTAAAGTCAAGAAGAAAATTGTACAGGTTGAGGAGATAAACCTGTTAATCAGACATAAATAATATGCCAGCATACAAGGAATAACTTTGAGGAAACCAGCAAGAAAGGCTGGAAACTAATGGAAATTCCTCAATAACTAGAATGGAAAATAGCAGAAAAAAGAAAATTTTCTCACTAGAAATTCATGTTTGTCTAAACTTATTCTTTTCTTCAAGTAAATAATGGTTCTTTGTTGTAAGAAATAAGGTTCCTCGTTATAAGAAATGCCAGCTTTCTAGTGAAAATTTTGACAAATTGCTACCTGTGAAAATTGAAGATGAAATTAATAAAGGAAAATCTGGTACGTAAGAAACTGATTTAAGAGGATATAACAGCACATAATGTTGAAAATCAGCATTTTGACTTTGAGAGATTTATTAGTGGGTACATTCCAGGATAATTTTAAAAACAAACTTTTTCAAAAGCTCTGTGACCTTTGCAGAAAAATGCCATTGTGCTGATGGGATGAGCTGACACTGCTCAGATAAGAGGTAGAGCAGGACACAGACAGGCAGCATTTCTCAGAGAAAGATCTGATGACTGGAATAATAAACCCATGAAGAAATGGTTTATCATATGACACAAGATGGTGCATTTGGAGGCTAATAACAAAATCTATGTTGCAAGCTGGGAATTCAGCTGGGCAAGGAGCAAGATTCTGGTGTAATGAGTGATGACAGAAGGAGTTGCAGATGGCAATCTGCTGACAGCGTGAGAAAGGCAAATGATACCAAACCAGGACCAGATCAGAATTTTCTGTGGAAGATCTACTGATATCAATGTACATCACAGCTGGGAAGACCCTTTAGGTGACATGTTACTAAGAAGCTTTCAGGTCACCTCATTCAGGAAAGAATTCCTCAGACTGGAACATTTCTCATAAATAAGATTCTCCCTGATGCAATGAGAAGAGAGTGAGTGACGTTACAAATAAAATTCTCTTTTAAGGAATATAGAAAAAAAAAGAATAGACTGACTGTCTATATGAGGGACAAGGAGTTGCTGGAGTTGCTGCAGGAAGCTCCTGTGGAGCTTCTGGAAAGCAGCTTCTCACCTGAGCAGTGAAAGCAAAAAGGCTGCTCCTCATGTTTGGTATGAAGACCTAGGAGGACCTAGGAGGTCCTCTGCTTACATTATCTTGGGCTGCATGGAGCTCTCTAACTCTTTTTTTCATCACTCAATGCTCAAAGGTACTATTTAGGCCAGTGTCTGAGAAATGTCCTCAGCCTGAAGTGCTATACAAATGAATACGTTAATAGCCTTGTATTAATGGACCATGGGGAGAATTTTCAAAGGCCTGTAGAACTTTACAACTAGTGATGTTAATGGCATTAAATAAAAAAAAAAAAATTGAAAGAAGGATTCTCAGTCACCTTGCTCTTCAAAGATTAAGTAAAGATCCAAGCATACTTTCAGTGCAGGTGACACAACTATGAGCAACAAACTCATATTCAAGTTTTAATTTTATAATTATACATCTCTGTTGTGCAAAAATGTCTGGTTTTCACAGGACCTTAACTATTTCCACAGAACCACTAGGTAGTGTGATTAGACATTACTACAGGGCTCAAACTCTGCTGCTCAGCTTTGAGTTTAATTCCTTCTTAGACCAACAACCTGGTGGAAACGTGTCCTGCCCAGACAGAATGGAGGATATTCAGCAATAGCTTAGGAAGATAAGGTAAAAAAAGACCCAAGGAGTTTTCTGGTTAAGTACAGAAAAAAAAAAGAGAAAATTGTAATTCTCTCCAATCAGAGGAACAAAGGTGAAAAAAGACATTCTGATTTTTCAGGAATCTGAATGCGACCTCTCTGTGAAGCAATATGAACCAGCTGCTCTTCCACATCTTGATGTTCTGAAGCAGGATTCACTAGAACTGATACCACTCTTTCATGGGTAACATCTGTTCTGCAAGGCCCACTAACATTACAGCATAGTCTCCATAAGAAAACAAATTAAAATAGTCGTTAAAGACCTAATATTTAAGTTAGCAAGATTTCCTACCCTGAAAAGCTGACAGAGCGACTAATTACACTGACACAGAGCTACATTTAGGAACACTGATAGAGATTGAAATAAATCAGAATTGGTTGTACACAGACCTCCGGTTTACATTTTCTTCAACTCATTTACTTACTTAATGTTGTTAATTCCTTGAGATACAGTGCATCAGTGCTAATGCTCAACTCAAAATGAAATGCTCAGTTTCATGTTGAGCATTCTGATTTACATCTGCAGTAAGTCCTGCAAAATGAACTGTAAGTTCATCCTGTTTCCAGTGTCAGGATTTCCAAGATAATTATATTTGGAAGCACCTACATGGCAATTGATATTAGCTAGGGTCCCATTTTTAAATTTGATATTTCTGACCATTCAGTCATCATTCTACTGCCAAGTAATTTATTTAACTTACTTAGAAAAAACTATGAAGTATCTGAAATAAGGATTAACCATATAAGCATATTGCAAATTATGAGACAACACAAATTACTAGACGATGAAATAAGCACAGGATGCACAAGAATTGTATATTCGTAAAGGGCAGTTTCTCAAGTCTGAAGCAATTAATGAGTAACTTATACATGTAACTTTCCTTTGTTATTTTCTGCAAAGTAGGGTGCACAAGGAACACAAACAGAATTCTGAAGATGCAAGTCTATAAACACTAAGTGATGAAACTTGAATTTTTCTACAATAAGGACATAGGGCAGAGTTCCTTTAAGAAACAAGTTGTAAGTTTGCCACTGGTATTTAATTATGACACAAAGACTTGCACTGACATTTTCACTAAGAGCCTTCAGTCCTGACTGATTTTGATATCCATTCTTATACCTTCATATCAGATCTTTTGGTACATAGAATTGTAGCAGCTTTGTGATACTGTCAATAAACTCCATCAAGACTTTCCTCCATAGCTGATTGGAGCAGAAACCAAAAAAATCAAGAGAGTTTGTATAATTAAGTTATAAATATACCAATCCTGTTTAAAGCCAAAGGAACTTTACATTATTGTGAAGACCCAGCAATTCTGATTAGCTCATATTTGTGGAGCAGAGGGTAGATCAAATATTGGATGTGCCTATGGGATACTGTCGTAATGGAGTGGTGTGTGTGGTGCTAATTGCTTATTATTCATCAAGAGTGCAAAATCTTTTAACATCTCATGCAATGTCTCTTCCTTGGCTTTTTATGCCTTTTCCTATTGCATGAGCAAAACTGAATATCYGCAGCAAAGCAGACAATTTCTTTAYACCTTTCTGTTTGYAATACCACATTGGAGGTRKAAGGATAYTGACATTTTAAAATATTTCTCTGCCCATTTAAGACAAATATTTTAAAATTCATGTCTAGAAAATCTGGAATGGATTTATGATCAAAACATAAAATGTTAATAATTTATTTTAGATAGTCATCTAAAAGTCATGATCACATACAATTTTACATTATAACAAATTTTAAGTGTCACAATATTTAATGCACTACATTATGTAAAAGGCCTGATGATGTTCACAACAGCCCTTTCTTTCCAAATAATCTGATTTTCTTTACAATCATGAACCTCCTTCTAGACTACTGCTCATTTTCCAAGGACAAATAGCACCGAAGTGTTGACAGCATCATAAAACTTTTTCCTCACTCTTCCACCAATTTGATAATGTATTGTTTGATATTGTAGTGTCATTTTCTTTCACTGAGAGAGAATGGAAGCATCCCAAACTAATGTCAGTGGCTACCCTTGAGGCATTTGCTTTAATATCTCTATGCCTCAGTTTTCCTATTTTAAAAAATGTTCATAATATTCATTCACACCAGCAGGGTGTTGCAAAGCTAAATTTATTATTGTTTGTTAGATGCTTTTAGAGCATTGAACTGGAAGAATGATAGATATGCAAACCAGAACCTGTTGTAGCTATTATTCTCAGACAATTTCTGTTGAATTTATATAAAAGGAATACTGATTGTTCTCACACAATTATTCTCAATGTATGCTGAATTTGTATAAAATGGAATAGTATTTTTTAACAATATAAATAAAACATGTCCATTAATAACCTATTTTTTCTTTTGCAAATAGCCAATAATAAATTATTATATTGCAAATCCATCAGATCACTCAGATTCTGCTAAGATGCACTGAACATCAATGTCACACAAACATGTGTTACATGAACACAGGCCATCAGTCATYCTTGCCTCTTCTTGTCAGTAAAACATGTACAAACCTTTCTAAGTGTGTGTTTGCTTCTGATGTGTAACTTTCAGGTAAGGAGAAATACAAAACCCTGCTTACTAGTTTTTAATTCTGGTACTTGTCTGTGAATCCTGTCAAATTCACACTTTAAAAAAAAATCTCAACATAGTTTTCAGAGTGTGAGCATAACTTGCTCATTCCTGTCATATCCAAATCAAATAAAAACAGGCAAGTATTCTCTGGTATACAGGAGGAAGTCAAACCAAATCTGTGCTTGGCTTTGCTATCCATTAACTTTTCAACTTCAGTCACAGAATTCTGAATTTTCATTCCCGTGACCATAAATTTGCTGTGGCAGTTCCCATAAGGCAGCTCAACCTCCTTCCATACAAAAGAGTCCATCCTTAATTTCCACTTCTTCACAGAATGGCTAAAATTTAATCAAAATTGAAATTTATATTGAAGATTTTACTTTCTTTTAGGTCAGTGTGTAAGCAGGTCAGACCAACATACAACATAAAATATTACCAACATTCAGAGTAACAAATGAGTTTTTGTAAGGGCTTGTCTGGACCAGAGCTAATTGCTACTCTAGCACATGAACCCAAGGAAAAAGCCAGAATGAACATACACACTCCCAATATTATGAATAAAAGTTATTAATCAAAGGAAAATGTGTTACTCAGAATGAGGAGTTGTGACATTTGCAAGAAATCTGAGTTTAGAAAAATCTGAAAAGCCTTATATTTATCAATAAATGTGGTAATTAATGGAAAAATAAATTGGTGAACTGAAGAGATATTTTATTACTGATACGCCATCATCTCATCACCTCACTACCTGCATCTCTAAAGACTGGATTTGTCCAAACCACAACTCTTTTGGGACTCTTCATATATATCATGAGCCAGAAATTCTGTCCTATAAAGCACCAAATCCGCTGGGAAGCAGCAATTATAATGTGATCCAGGATTATCCCTTCCGTTGAAGCTCTCACACTAAGCCCTCGCCCAGCTGGGTGCAAGATGGCAAACACGTGTGGGTGGGCACACGTGCACAGATGACTCTTCCCACCTTTTTCTAAAGGACCTTTGTCCTGTGCAGGTGGCAGGAAAGG
>NW_026623956.1:0-30480 GCF_030028575.1 Malurus melanocephalus
GGTCCCTTCCAACCCAAATCATTCTGGTTCTCTGATTCTAAGAAGTCTGCCTCTCATTGCTGGTTGGCAGCTCTAGGCCATGGATGTTAAAYTCAAGCCTGGTCAGAGACATCTCTGGTAGTTTTTGCCCTGTAGAAGAATGTCTGYAATCTCTCATGTGAGTTTACAGGTTATTAAGGAATGGGCTGAACATTGAACCTGCTTGGAATGAAGGCTGGTGAAGAGATGGGGGTTCATCTGGGCACACATTTACAAATAGTAAAATGGGTGAAATTCATCTTTATTCATTTAGACCACTGTCTTGTCCTGGAGTCAATGCTTCATAATTGCACTTCAAGAGCTTCTGCTTATATGTGATACGACTTTCTTAAAAGTGGATAGCTGTTCTTTGTTAGTTAAAGTGGTTTGTTTTCTCTTCCTTGCATTTAATTATCTGGGAAATTTAAAGAGACATTTGTTATATCTGGTTTTGGTGAGCCAATTTCCTGTAAACTGGCATTCCCTGAATGTYAGAAGTTTAATGTCATTCCCCAAATGCCAGAGGTATGAAAGTTTTTCATTAATACAAGCTGATATGAACAAACTACCAAAGAAAGCTTCATTGTTCAGACATTATGAACAGCTTAATTTATGAACACCTAGTGGAGACTGTGATGGCACAATTTACCACACATGTTCAGCAGCAGGAACACTGCTATCAGCACTGTCAAGGARGGCAGAAAAGACAAAGCTAACTGCAATCTGTACACTGACTCATCCAAATGCTTATTATGGCTGCATCCAATTGCATCATTTTTTTCTTAATTTAATAATCTTTACCTCAGTATTTGAACCAGCTACTGTAAATGTTGCTTAGTTTTGTGTGGTTGGTTTTTTTAATGTGTTTGCATTTTAAGATTTCTGATTGGTTGTTTGTTGTTTGCTTGTTGTTTGTTACTCATTTTTTTCTTATCATGTGACATGGCACTGTTTATTAAGCAGACAGGACAAARAATTCACAGCAAAGAAAGTGGAAGCAAAGATAACCATGATTTCCTGGGACCACCACTTAGGCTTGTGTGCAAGTTCAGCAGCAAGCTCTCAGATTTCGGAGGCTGAAAAGAGCAACTACCTTCAAGAGACTTAGCAAGGCTACTTTCCCCTTCATGGTATCTTATGTAAGTCCTATTATGTCACAACCATACTTCAGTAACTGTTTACCATGTTTGTCTCCTGTTCCCTATAAACCCCTCACTCAGGGAAAGCTCTCACTAAGGATAATTCATCTGCAGTCTGTCTCTGATCTGTAAAGGAATTCTGAGAAATAATCCCAGTGTGGTTTAGATCTTGTTCCCTCCCTTCCAATATCAGTTTAAACATGAGATGGAAGCTTACTGCATGTCTAACTGTAAAATATCACTAAAAATATTAATATACCTATTACTATTGGAATAAAGAATTACATATTACTTTGCAATATGGAAAGTCATCGTATACAGAAGTTCAAATTTTGGCCACACTTTCAGCCGTTAATGGTACSTAAAGTCCCTTTCCAATAGGAGCTTTATTCCTCACATCCTGGACCAAAGCTTGCTTCAAATCTCTTCTTTTTAAGGTAACTGTTCCCTCACTACAGAATGTAAGATGGTCCAGGACTATTTTTAACCCACACACTACAGTCCTATGGCAAAGTAATCATATGCTTGCAACTCAACTGCCCTGCTTCCGAGCTTCCTGAAAAAACTCCTGGACACTTCTCTGAAACATTCCTCTCATCAAGACTTCAATGAGACTCTCCTGGTTTTGCTCTGCATTGCTACAGATTCCAGAGCCCTTGGAATTTTAGAAGAGTTGCTTGTGGAAGAGTTCTGTGACTGCTCTGCAGTTGCCCCTCAGAACCTGCCAGCAACAGCAGAATGCTGCCGTGACATAGATACATCATGTGAGAGACCCACAAATGTGACAGTGGAGAGAGAAACATGTTTTTCATTCTGAAAGATTTTTTTTTCACATTTAAATAAAATTATGAGAATCCTGAGCTATTTTGTGACTAGTGAGGCTTCTGAATTACATTAATTTACATTTTGATAATGATAAAGCATTTCATTTCACATTGGGCTTTTAGTTTCAAAACTAAATTGGCATTTTTAAAAAGTCTTCCTGAACCTTTGCCTCTTAAAAATGAAAAGATGATATTCTGACAAGAAAATGAAAATTAAATAAAAACTATCAAAAGATTAAATTTGTTCTCTGGAAAAAAAAAAGTTTTCCATGTCAATAAATGGTATTTTTTCCACAGAAAAGTGTGGTCACCAACTCAACTGCACATTGTTCAACGCAATACTTTCAGATGTGACTTTTCCACTTTGTTACTGTAGTTGTTTGGAAGTCAGAGGTTAGTCATTCTGGAGTCTAAAGCTCAACCTGAAGGATTGAAAGCAAGAATGCCGCTACAATAAGAGGATGTAAAGGAGTCTYTTCTAGCATGTAGACCATTCACTCTAAGTTTTTTTCCTTGCTGCTTTCTGAGAGAAGGTGGTGGTTGGTATGCTAATATTTTGTCAGAATGATCCTCAGCTCAAACACTCTTCTCTCCTCCAAAACACTCTCTGCCTCAAAGACGGAGTCTAATCCTCAGGTACAGACTGTGAGGTTTCAGCACCTTTTCTAGAAAAATAAAATTGAGAGAAACAGCAACTCTTTCAAATCTACAGATCCATGGGCCTTTTCTCTGTGCTATGGGCCAGTTGGACAGGTCTTTAGTCGGAGTCTTATGTATATTGATCTAGCTGGGTATGGAGGAGCACACTTCATAAACTATCTATATGAGAGTTGCTATGGGCAATGGAACTCAAAATGCATTTCCTACTTCTAAAAATAGATGGGGCCCATCACCTAGTTCCATTACAGACAGTGGGAAATGCTATTTCATTCAAAATCTATGTGCATTTCTGGAACATTATTTTCTTGAGAGGGAAGTAATGAGACAAGAAGATTCCCTGCTCCTCAGGAATGGGGAGGAGCTCAGTGGAGCAATAATAGAAGATTATCAGTGAGTCAAGTCAGCATGTGTCAGAGGAGGAAAAGAGCACTGAAACCAATAGGCATTTTCCTACTGTCTACTGTCAGTTTCGAATCAGGCTTTATGATCTTAACCAAGAGAGTTTGCTCAGAACAGGGCAAGATACTAAATCAGCATMATGTGCCAGTAATGCAGCAGTGCAGAGAAAGTCACCTTAAAGTAAGATAGAAGCAAAGGCAGATGACTGTGATACAAGAGGTATCTTGCCGCTGTTGGAGTTCCATCTCCGTGAGATTGTTTGTGACAAATTCTAGCTGTGACTTTTAGAAATCAGCTGAAATCCTGTGTGACTTTTAGAAATCAGCCTTGTGTTTAGGCTGTGACATTGATGACACTGTGAGAAGAAAACTTTTTCACAGTATTGCTGAACTGCTGGACCACAAGCAGATTGACACTTTCAGGCCAAACCAAGTGGCTGGAATGAAGGCTGGCAGAAGGCTGTGCCCTAGAGCACAGCTGGTGAGAATGCCTGGCTTACTCACCTATGGAAAAGTGGCTAAATGTACTTCTGCTTCTTCTCTACAACCTGCCCTGCAGRCTGCAGGAGGATCAATTCCTAAGGTGGCTGTCCTAACTAAGAAAACTGCCAAAGCAATTCCAAGAAAAACACTGACTTYTCAGCTGCAGGAAAAAAATACCTCAAGCCAAAAATACCTTTCTGAGCAAAAGGTGAAGCTAAAAACAAACAAATCCCAGGAGGCTGAACATCCTCCACACAAGTCTGCCCAACTCAGCTGCTGGTTACCTACACTTACCTATTACACKTATGTCCTCTGATAAAGGCCAGAGGCCCATGCCCCTGGATGCCTGAATGGAACTAGCTTTGCTCAGAAGTCAGAGCATATTCTAAGCATGAACAAAAATTGAGGCCAAATACTGGCTGTAGCATGTTGTTGCTAATGCCAGAAAAACCTGTGAAATAACAAAAGTGATATTTCCCAAATGTGTTCCATGTCCATGAAGGATTCAAGAAAATTTTATTGTGAATCCTCCAGGACAAAAAACATCAAGAAATAGCTATGTGTGCTGCTGCAGTTCACACTTTATTTGGATTATTTTAGGATTATTTTTATTCCTACAGTTACGAACTATAAATGGTAGAGCCATGCTTCTGGTTAACTAAGGCAAGTGGATGGTGTGAGAATCAGCCTGTGAAAAACAAAGTGGGATGGGTCAGAACTCATCTGTGAAAGACTCTCAGTTACTACATAGCTGACAGATCTTGTCATTCATGCAGGTACTTTCCTGCCTCCTTGTTTTCAAACCAAACATATGCCCTTCATGTCAAAATTCCCTTTACTATTATACTATAAAATATCATCTGAAAAATGTGTCTTGGTAAAACGACAGGCTGGCAAGAGTGCTGTGACATTTCAGTACCCTCAAGCTTGATTTCGCCAGCAGAAGATTTGCCATCAATTTGCCAGAGAGTAGAAGCAGGCCCATGCTTGAGCACCATTACAACCTCCCTGAAAGCTGGTGCTGGCGAGGGGAATGCACAACCCACCCCAGCATGGTGTTTGCACACTGGCATTGCTGCACACACAGCTCCAGGGACTGGCTTGCACATATTCCCTGTGTGTCACACGTGTGCAGGGACATAGGCCAAATTATTCCACAGTCAAAATGCTTCCTGCAAGTAGAGTCAAGAGCACTTAATGAAGCAAGGAGTAAGCAGCATGATGACAAAATTGTTCCAAATTTTGTTTACAATTAGAAGGGATTATTTATCCACAGAATTCTGTTATTCAGTGACAGGTTATTGAATAGTAAAGAGTGATTTAAGGCTAAAAGCCGAGAGCAAAGCCTGTTAATCTGGTTTGCTACAGAAACAAAAAGAATGTCAGCATTTTAACTGGAGAACAGTGACCTTTTGTTCAAGGAATTCTTGGAAATAAAAACAATGGTCCTTTGTAAAATATTGGTATCGTATCTTATTTCCCAGCCAAACTGAAAACGTTAGCCACATTCACTTTCTTTTATGATGTTTAATTAAAAAAAAAAAAAAAAAAAAAAAAAAGCCAACTTGGATTTTTTTTTTGGTTGGTATAAAGTAGCACAAACTGAAATTCTAAGGGAAACACATGAAAAAGTATGATGTCTTTAATTTGTTGTGGTTTGAATTTTATCTTTTAGTAAACAAATAAATTATATTAACTATTTCAGTTGTGAAAAGCAAGAGTATTATAAAGAAGTTAAGGGAAAACAATACCATTTTATCATTACATCAGCTGTTGTCAAACCAAATGGATGCTCACAGCTTCATAATTAAATTGATAAACTTAAGTATGTGTATGATCAATATCAGCAATGCTTCTTGCTCTTTCTTTGAAAGATATTCTGCAATTTAAGTGGCRATTTGTTGATAGTCTGAGCCCTGGAAACAGAAGAGAAGAGTAAGCAATTTCATAATGTTGCAATTTCTGCACCTAAGTGTGAGAAAGGGATAAAGCAGTATGGTGTGAGAGTGTATTTGTTGATTGATGCAGTAATTTGAAGGGYGTAAGGAGATAACGGGGTATCTCAGTCAATGGGCAAGTAATGAACTGAGCTCTACAAGAGAAATGTTTCAGTGATTTGGAAAAATTCATTTAAACCAAAGTGTTGAAGGCCAGGTTGAATGAGACTTCGAGCAGTCTGGTCTAGTAGAAGGTGTCCCTGCCTATGGCAAGGGGGGTTGGAACTAGATGATCTTTAAGGTGCTTTCTAATCCAAACTATTCTTATGATTCTCTGACAGGCAGCTGAAAGCATCATCTGATAAATTATWGTCTTGGGTTGATGTTTGCCAATCCTGTATTCCTATATTCCGTCAGCTTGTATGCCCAAAAGGTGTCTGTGCCTTTAAATCTGACCCACAAGAAGAGGCAGGAGCAGCGCAGGCAGTTTAAAAGCTGGGGCTGCCACGCTGCTGTTTGCTTTTGGAGCTCAGCTCATTGAGTACAGCGGAGTTATATAGTTGCTGCTTTGCTRGTTCGGGCTTGTTAGCTTGAGCAAACAGCTCTCCTTGGACCGCCACCCGTTCTCCGACTCATATGATTTTTCTTCTGGAGCAATTCGGCGGCCAGCAGGGACAAGCGGCACTGCTCCGTCTCATCCCAGACTCCGGAAGAAGCCAAGCCGGCGACAGAAAAGCGCACTGAGCCCTCTGTTATATCCACAGTGAGAAGAGGTTACCATCAGGTTTTCCACTGTTGCCCAAGCACCATGTGGTGGTGATATTTTTTTCTTTTGTTTCTTTTTCCCGGGGACAGGAGCCACCATCTTTTTGTCCACACCACTGGCCAAGCATCTGTGGGGGGAGAGCGCAGCGGACATTCCTGGACTTTTAAATATCTAGCAGTTACTTTTTATCTGTGTCCTGTGGGCACTGTGTTTTGTTAATAAACTACTTTTTTTCTCTTCACTTTCTGCCCGAACATCTATTTCATATTGGTTGGAAAAAATTATCAAATYTTTCACTTCAGAGGAAACATTTACTCTGTAACATTTTTTCTCTGAAAATATTGTCTCAAACAGAGACAAATATTAATCCCCCTAAGTATCAAGTGCCATCCAAAAACCTTACAGATGGAGAGACTCACTGACCAGAAATATTTTTGCACTACTGGAAGAATAAAAACAATAGTGGGAAAGGTTATTTCAAAGACAAAGCAGCACAGAGGAGGTCTGTGGAAAGACTGCTGGAGGAAGAAAAAGAGTTCTTTGATCCAGAATAATCACTAGGATGGAATAAACATTACATTTTATTTTCAAATGCACAAGGCAGAGATTGTGATCATATAATTATTTAATAATTTTGGTTGGAAGGGTCATCCAGAGCTGTGGCTGTTGACTCTACTCCTGCTCAGGTTTTGGATTAATGCCCACCTCATGATAAACCCTGATACATACTGGGAAATTTTGCTCCAAAGCATCCAAACTGATAACATTAATCACTTCCACACTTTTTGGAATGATTAACTGAGAAAATAAAGTCTATATATGTTTGCTTTAGTCAGCATAAGGCAGCACTGAACTGTATATCTGAGATCCTTATGCTGCAGTTCTTCACTGTATTCATTTTCACAAGAAACTGYAGAAAAACAGCAGAAAGTGTGATCAGTACCATGAAACAAACACTTTGATGAGAAGTACTGCGGATATTTATTTTAATGYTGAATACACAAAAAGGGTGTGACTGCATCTCCTTCAGTCTCACTCAAGAGACATTTCATTCAGGTAAGGTTATTCCAATCTAAGCACCAGCTGGTAAACCAGAGTAATTTTCAGCGCAAMAGATCCTTCCATTCATTTGCAGAAGTTAAATCTCCCTAAGAGTTCTGATCTGTCAGGAAAATGGCTTGAGTTACGTACCTACAGTGCAGCCCTCTGCAGGGAGGAATCACTTCCTATCTAGAATGAGATTACCCTCCTCATCCTTGATGTGCACTTGGCCAGTGGAGTGCCTTGATTTCCTGTCTGCCATTGCAGAACACAGTTTTCACAGTGCCATCGGGGTACTCCCTCCTCCTGAACTTCGTGGTGTGAATCTCCCTTTGGCCATCACTGAATACCACTATTTTATCTCCATTCCTGAAAGAAGCAGCWAGTGAATGAAGAGATGAGAAAGCATTGTCTGTTATTAGCCTGTCTCACTGAGCTGTCTAATGTGACTCAATGAAAGGAGAAATAATGTCAAGTGGAAAACCTCAGGATTTATATGGGATGGCATTAGAGGATCTGATCTCACAACAAGATTTCAATATTTAGTATAATAGCTATTGGTTGGTGAGATCTGCATTTTACATGACTTCATGTAGGGATCTCATGGTGTTTTGCAGGCAGAGATTCCATATTACAACAGGATTGTTCCTAAGCCCAGAAGAAACAAATGTAAGAGAGTCCTGCTGCTGTTTTTCTCATTTTGCATGGAAGAACAGAGAGACAATACAGATTCACAGAATATTCTGAGTTGGAAGGGACGCACAAGAGTTGGATAACAGCCCAGYTCTTAAATGAATGGTCCATTCAGGAATCAAATCCAAAACCTTGGTGTTAAAACCATTCTCCAATGGACTCAGCAAATCTCAGCCTTTGCCCAATATCAAAAAGGGAGCCAAAGAACTGGAATAGAGCTCAGGAGCCCTCATTCTGAGTCCTTTAGTACCCACGTTGTTAACACTGACAAATGGTGATCTCCAGCAACTCTGGCCAGTGTAAAGTTACATGGAACTAAATGAAGAATATTTCACAGTCACTTTGCCAATGGTGAATGGTCACCTATCATTCAAGGTGGAAATAGATTTTAAATGCCATTTTGTGGCAAACCCCTTGTAATCTTACAAATCCTCTTTCCCTTCATCTGGGTATTTCCCAGCTATGCGAAACCCAGCCACAGTTCTAAATGTCATTATTGTTGTGCCTGTATTCAATGCCTGGTCCCTGTTGTTTACACAGGACTTACTTTTCTACTTCTACTACTGTGCCATCTGGGAAAGAAGTTTCCTTCAGTTCATCACAGTAGAGGTATTTCACTGTGTGATCTGGGAACACAATTTCTTGTATGCCATCAGGATAATACTTTTCTGTGGAAAAGAAGATGTAAAAATCTGTCTAGGGTTCTTTCAAGCTGCTTTACACAAAGTTTGGTCAGGATTTTTTTGGATATTGTAGTGAGGATGGAAATTATATCCCCAATACTGCTAAAGAAATTAAATAATCACATAATCAGATAATCAGAATTGGAAGAGCTACTTTTACATTGCATTACTATATTTGATTTGCAGGAGGAAACTAGCAGTGAAGTGATGGAATATACTGGCAGTGAAATACAAAGACAATGTGAAATGGCAAGAAAATACCCARTCTGCTGTAGTCAGAATTGAGACCACACTTTCATAATAGAAATAAATCTGCACATACAGTTCACATTCATGTGCTCTTGAATACCTATCTGATTATTAGGGAACTGCAGCACCTCCAGGCCATCTGGATAAGCAGTGTGAGTTATCTGTGCATCTGCATAACAATAAATCTGGAAGGAGATTGAGATGATAGCAGCATGTTCACAATATTTGCATAAGCAGATTCAACCATAACAATGTGCTCAAAAKTAAACCATCTTTAAAAGTCATTTCAATGTCATTTTCTGCATCTGCCGTCCATAAAAGTAGCTATGTTCACATTTCTGTTYCTTTCTCTCTTTGAGGTTTGTCTAGATGCTACTTTCATCTCTTTAATTTGCAGGAAAACAGTGCACACATGAAAGTCATCCTCCCATCCCTTTACTTTGGCTCTCATCCAGGAACTACTAATTTAAAATAATCCCAGCACCGCCAAGGCTTCACTTGTTTCCATTTAGCTCACATTATTATTAACTATTTATATTTACATAATACCAAGAAGAAAGAACCCCCTGTTCTACCTACTCTAYAAAGGTGTAAAAGCCAATCCTTGCTTCAGATGGCTGCCTGTGTTCCTTGCCTTCGTTTAGTCTCTTGCTTGGCCAGCTACACATTTGCTCCTTCTTTGCCTGTTATCTTCATGCCTTTCAACTGCTGTTCCTTGTAGATGAAGCAGCTGCACTGCTCAGGGTTGTTAAGCCAACACCCTTCCTCATCAGTTTCTCTTACAATTGATAGATAACTTACAAGACCTTGTTGGAAAATCTGTGAATCATTTCATTTTCCTTAAAGAAAATGAAAAGTTACCTACCACCCTCTGATCTGGCATGATCTTCTTTGCATCTCCATCGGAAAGGCTAATTGTTGTCATCTTTTTGTCAGCACTAAACTCCTTTTAAGTACCATCATGGAAAGTGAGGATTCRGCATCCATCAGAAAGCACCTCTTCTACCTTCAAACACACAGAACATCTAAGTGAAGTCGAAGGAAATGAGCAGCCTTTCCCTCCCTTCCAGTTAAATTGGAGCTTGAAGGAAGTCATGCTATATCTTAGTATTTCAAAAGTTATCTCTGCAGAAGAGGCACTATTTTTGCCTCATTTGTGTGTAAAAGAGGCCAAAAGAAATTTCCTTTTCACAAGATGAACTTACTTGTAGCACAAGTTCCAAGTTCTCACCCCATCACTTTGTTTCAATGCTAAGCAAAATAAGGTGCAATACATTTGGTGAAGTCCAAAGAAGAAGACAATCAGAAGATGCACTGATAGCTTTGCCAAATGGTTCCAATTTTATCAGAATTCCCACAAAAACAGAATCTTTCCCAGCCAAAAAGAAAAAGAAACCCCCAAAAAAACCAACAAAGCCCATCCCCCTAAAAAGCCCAAACAAGACAAATAAACAAACAAATTTCTCTCACCTTTCCATCACAATACTCTATTTTTTCCTGCACTTCTTCCTCATTCTTTCTTATTTCTTGATGTAATGTTGATCTTCTAGATAATAGTGATTATGGAGTCTACATTATGAAAACATCAAAGTCTGTCATCTGTTATGTAATCAGAAATGCTTTAAAAATATTTTCATTAACTTTAAACAACTGTGTAAAAAAACTTATTTGCTTTCACACACAGAGGAAAGATTCCCTTCTCTCTGGTATTGCCTTGTATTTSCAATGAATTTTCACATTTTATTTGCAATTAGAAATGTCGACCATTAACTTCGGTTTTCTTCAGTTTCCAAAGTAAAAGATAGCTAAAAGGACATCCAAAAATGAGGTGACAAGAGTGCATTCTGGCAAAACTATACTGTACAAAATGGAARGGATCGACACAGGAACAGAGAGCAGAACTCTCTCTGAATATTGGGTTACTGATTTACAAAGGAAGGTACTTATATTAGCTAGAATCACTCTTCCAAAGCAAATTACATGGCCGTTAGGTAGTGCTATCTATGTAACTGAGGGCTATTCTGGATGTTATAATTCCAGTTTACCATTACCATAAGTTGTCTTTGCAGTCTGGCAGTGTAAAGGAGCCTTAAGTCATTCAACATCTGGCACACAGCGTCCAGGGCAGTTACTAGCGAATGTTAATTACAATTTGAAGATGTGGTGAATTTTGAATTGTGGGATCCAAAGGAACAGGGAGAACTGCTCTCACAGGGCAAGGATATGCTTCAGTAAATAACTGCAAACACCATGCTCAAAGATGCCAGATCCATCCCTAAAGCTGTGTCCGTTGCATAGCATAGGAAGTGGGAACAGAATAATTTCTTTTTCTTGGTGTGTTTATATCTGCTCACAAAATGAAATAACATAGTTGCTGATCATGTGAGAACCAGAATCATAAGTAGCTCAAATCTTTGCTTCAGCATGCAGACAAGCAGAACTCTGTGTAGATCCTTTATTGTCATATGCAGTTATGCCACTTCTCCTGTGTGTGGTCCCAAAAGCCACTTCATCCTGAGTTCTTAACAATTTTTCTGTCTATTTAAGAGCTTCTTCTTCCTGAGCCAAAGTTAATATATTAACTAATAACATAAATCTATTAATGTTCAACAGTTGTGCAGAAATATATTGATAAAGAAATCTAGCCTGTTATTTGAAACAATACTGTTTTAAAACTGCATTTATATAATAGGTAAAGGCAAAAAAAAAAAGAAAATAAAGCCAGGAGAGTATTGCTCCCAAATAAATAGGAGTTAGCATGCTGTAAATGAAAACTAAGACCACAGACTCACTGTAACTCTATTTTATATAGCTTCATGGTAAAATAACTCTGTTTCTTCATTTTTCTTGCAAGGTAAAAAGTTGCAAGTGTCATTGCTGTGATTATGTGAGAGGGATGTGTCTTCTGAGAAAAATCAAAGAAAAGAGGATCATTGAATGCATATGGAAATTGCTGAATCACATTTCCTTACCTATCTCAAGCTTTTAAAAGATGCTAGACCACAGAGTCTTGCAATATATTGCTTCTTACAATGATAATGTTGGCTAACAGCTTGTCCCTGTCCCAAAAGGTGCTTTGTCCTGGCCTAAAATGAAATGCAGCCTACATCCATTCTCCCACCTCCTGAATTTCTGGGACAACAAACTCAGTGAATAAGTAGATGACGGCACAACCTGCTCTCCCTCTCTTGTAAAATGTAAATTTGACAATACTTCTAAGAATCATAGGAGTGTTTTAGTGATAACATTTTCTGTGAGTCAAGACTCAGGAACCAGCATCTCCAAGTCATTTGCAGACCACTTTAAGCAGGCAGGAAGTTTCCACATATCTTTTCTTTTACACAGGAAGATGAGCTGGGATCCTTAAAACAACCACTCAGATGCAACAGTTTCAGGTGATTTCCTGCCATTATATCTTCCTCCAGTAGGAAAGGGTTGATGCACAATCTGTCGGAAAATGGAGAGGCCCTGGCCTATAATCACGCTTCACATTAACATGGGAATATCGGTGGCATGACAAGAGCCTGTCATACACCTCTCCCTCCTAGGTGTTTAGCTTTCTGCATGAGGGTATTTTACAGGTTTCTAACATTGGTTCAGACTGTTGTGGAGAAAGAAGGGAGGATGGAAGAGCTGGAAGAAGCCTCAGACAGGGCCATGCCTCCCACCTCTCCCATCCCTTCTCTTGGGAGTAACACTTCATCTGGTCCATGGTGGATTGTGCTGCAGTAATGTCTGTGCCTGGCCATGCACCTGACTGGTCCAAATCCCAGCCCTGACACGTGGGATGACTTCCTGTCATTATCCTAGGTTTGTCTCTTCCCTATGGGCTTTGACAATTAGGATTTTGGTCAGGCCCCTTGTTTACATTCCCAGCCTTCTCCCCTCCCTGGCTGGGGCTCTGGGATAGGCACTGCCCTGGACTCCATGAGCTGTCTCTGGTGCTCCAAGCCCCTGGCCTCCCTGGGAGCCACTGGCCCATGCAAAGCCCCAATGCTTGGTGCATGTGATCACCCCTGAACTTTTTCTGAGACAATGGGGGCAGGTTTTAAGGCATTCACCCACACTCTGGCCTGCAAGTGTGTAAATAGGGAAAGCAGCAGCCATGTGGGGATTAGGATCCTGATACAGATTCTGAATGTTACCATACAAGGAATACAAAGGTGGTTTAAACAGACTTTGCTGCTGACTTACTTTGCCTGGTGTTCTGGTTTTACTCAGTCTGATTTTTTGGTGGTGGGKGAATGGGACTAAGAAACCACAAAGATGGCTCCTTTGACAAAGTTCTAGAAGCTTTCTCCTTCTTCTCCATGCAAAAGGAGCCCTACCCCCTGTGTTTCAGAACCAATCCATTATGGTTCTGAGGTTGATGGACAGGCTGCTGGTCGGGCCTGGGCCAACTGCACATGCTAGGTACACCTCTGGTGTACATAAGAAGAATTCAGAATAAGATAGGGTGCAGCTGCCATTTAGTTTTTAGGTTATTAGTATCATGCACTGGGGGAGGACAGAGGAGGAGGGTGAGGAGATGTAAGAAAAAAATGGAGATGCAAGATCATAGTAAGAAGAAGACAGGTGTTGATTTTTTTTTTTTTTTTTTTGCTGTGGTGCTCAACATGAAGAAAACAAGCTGTTCTCAAAAGGACAATTTCTTCAATGGGAGACCTGTATAGTAAAAAGAGGTCCTGCATCCAAGATAAAAAACCTGGCCTTTGAGGACTGGACTGATTATAAGCTAAAAAGGGGACGAGGTGCCCCCCTCYCACGYCYGAAGTGAGCTGATGCTTAGAAGAAGCTGTGTTCTGCCAGGAGATTTGAGAGAATAGCCTTGGAGGACTGTTTCCCTTTTTCCCATGAGGTAAAGAGAAAGAATCCCATGCCATCAGCAGTTATACACTGGCTATTTCTTGGGAAAAGAACTACCACAGCTTGGAGCTGTAAGGACTCTTCTCCTATGGTGCTGGACAATAATCTATGATCTGTGTTAAAACTTTCATCCCTGCCCACCTTGTGCTGGGAAGGTATGGAGGGGTGGGGAGACACGACCTGCGAGAAACAGGTTCCCATAAAGAGTAGCAGGTGTCTTAAAAYRTCCAGGTTTTTTTCCCCTCCTTGTGAATTTTTCCCCTTCTCTGTTCTCCTCCCCCTTGCGGTAGTATTCTTAGTAGTTTTTCGTAATAAACTATTTTGCAACTTAAGTTATTCAGCCTGTCTGACCATTTTCTGGATCATATATGTATCTTTCTCTCAATTATGTTATCTTATCTAAAAGCAATAAATTTTAGTGTTAATTGGGCTTTTGCTTTCCCTTCTGCCTCTCCGATGGGGGCGGGAGGGAATGTTGTGGATACTTTGGCTTTTGGTCAAGTTCAAACCACTACACCTGSTTCAAAAGGTGGCAGTCTTCCCTGGTGAAGGGTCCTCCTGTCAGTGGGTGTTGTGCTTCTACCAGTGGAGCAATTAGATGGCTTGTTTTATGGCTTCTTTTCTTGATGTTCCTTTGTCACTGATCTCAAAGGATCAGCTTTTTGTACAGAGCTATTTGTGGCCTAAAAAGTGTAAACACATTTGTATTAAGATAATATAAACATCTCCAAATAGCRTAAAAAATCCTCCTACAATGGGTGCATTAAGCAGTTAAAACTTGAGGAAAATACTTAACTATGTGTGAGAGCATACCCACAGACATACACAAACACACACACACATTTTATACGTAACTCTATTTGGGGTCGTCTTGCTTTGCTTCCCACATTTCTCTGTGCTTGGTCAGTGATGCAAGTCAAGGGGTAGAGTGTGAGGCAACAGCTGCTGGTCAGCCTCTCATCCCTCAGTCCCACCACCCTACTAATAACAAGAAAGATCACTCTGGGATGTTATAACTGAGTTGAGTCTTGTAAAATATATTGTGTAACAATTCATTTTTACTTGCTGGATATCCACCCTTAGTACATTTTGATCTCATACAGCTCCACCAATCAAGGCTGACATAAGATTTGTAGAGCCCTAAGGGAAGCATGAGCCACAGAAGGGAAATGAGATGCAAACTCTTTCAAACAAACTATTGCAATTATTTAGACTGGAAAGATCCCAGATACTCAAAAGCATTTTCCCAATTTTTCATGGAGACCTTAGAGCTGAACACAGAGGAAACATGACATATTCCTGCACAACCACCATGAGATACATGGGATTTGTGGGAATTGCACAATGACTCTCAGGGGTTTGCAGCTGCAAAGAAAACATTAGATTGGTATGACAGGAAAAATGAGGCTGTACTCTTGCCTAACCAAAACTTTGAAGGTACTGTACTTAATCTACAATTGCCTGGCAATATGAGACAAAGGCATAGGCTCACTGCCCACATTGCTAAGTTATCCCAGAAATTGAAAGGGATTATGTCTCTGTGGGAATTGCTAGCAGAAGCATCTCTAATGCATTGAGCTACTGAATGGACTGACTAGGAGTGAGCTCATGATSGTATGAAACAAAGAACCAATCAAAACATAGTTGGAAATGACACCAATAACTCTGATTTTGAAACCCTCACACTGAAGAGAGGATTCTTGAGGAGTGTAAGCTATTCAAGGAAAGAAAATATTGGCCATCAGCTTAATTTACTGAAGTCCATGAGCTATTACTCAAGGGACATGGGACTAGCAAAGCACAAATGGGAAGACTGCACTGCACCTTCTCTGATAACAATGGTTATTGTTTGACAGCTGTAAATTTTTCTCCACATGATCAATGAAATTTAGGAGATCTCCTGTTGCTGTGGATTGTGATCTCGTATTTATGTGAATAAATGACATTACAATTTAATGGATGTGCTTACAAGGAAAGAGTCAAGAAAGAAATCCTATTGAAGAAATCCCTATCCTATCCTATCCTATCCTATCCTATCCTATCCTATCCTATCCTATCCTATCCTATCCTATCCTATCCTATCCTATCCTATCCTATCCTATNTCCTATCCTATCCTATCCTATCCTATCCTATCCTATCCTATCCTATCCTATCCTATCCTATCCTATCCTATCCTATCCTATCCTATCCTATCCTAAGAAAGAACATCAGAAAGTCGTAGGATTTTGAAAGTCTAAAGTTTTCCTCCAGGAATAAAATGGTTGTCTCAGGAGAGAGGCAACTAGCTGTTGCTAGATATTAGATCAGCTGATTCAGATGGTTGTAGAGATTAGCTCTTTCAGATGTTTGTTGCTAGATTAGCTGTTTCAGATGGTTGCCAGAAGGTACATAAATTAATATAGTTTATTGTTAAAAAGAATATAATTTATATTTTACATTTGGTGATATTTTCTGCAGGCTGATTCTGTCGATATGTCTGAGTTCTCCAAACATAATCAAGTTTTCAAATACAAGTGAGTGGGCAAAGTGTCAAAATATGCCTGGGACTTCAGTTTGGGACAAATTGTATAGAACTAAGGACCTTTAAGACTTTTCTGATGAAGAGATATTAACTCAGAAATTGCAGTGATAAAAGGAAAGACTCCTAATCTATAATTTCATTGCAAAAAAAATACTCAAGACTGAAACTGCCAAATGATTTAAAGGATCTTGAAAAGCCACTGGAGCAGTTTCACAGCAGCTCAAAACAATTTCAGCCCAGACTGCTGGAGTCCCACTCCTTCTGTCCCCAGCCACGTTTCCAGTCATTCCTTTATGAGGCATCAGCAACCACAGAGGGGAATCGACCTGGTCCATTGAGTAGAATCAGGCAGAAATAAACTATATTTGTTGCCTGGTTACTTTCGAGTTAAGTGGCTCACCATTTTCAGACAGCACCAATAGGGCCACAGCAGCTAAATATTMATCAGCTTCAGTGAAACACCAACATGTGGCAGCATGTTTTTCCCATATAGAACAAATGTTGCAATTCAAGCTTTTAAAAAACTTCTTACATAATACTTGTAAATAGAAGATACTTTATGGAAAGATAGAGACAAAGTACAAGTGTTTCCATGGACATAAAGAGATGTGTCAGCCAATTCAGTTGAGGGAGCATCCGTGCAGAACAGTGTTAGTACTCCAGCTTGCTACACATGCCATTGCAAAAGCTGCTGATTTCACTTTTTATGCATTGCATACACTAACATACCTATTTTTTTAAGCAATAATGTCAAAGAAATCAAGAGAGGCTTAGTGAATCACATGTAGTCTCTGTTTTTGTACATAGGAATGTCATTCTAAGAGATCATTTAAAAAAATCAGAGTCATCATAGTTTTCCAGCAACCACCACGACTTTGCTCTGCACCTTTGAAGACACTCAAATATTATTTGGACTAACCACACATGGCCAGGTTCTTGATAAAAATTCTCTCAATTCCATTACTTTTGTAAACAAAGTCATCAAATTATCTCAGGAAATCTTTTTACTTTTCTTCATTGAAAATATGTGGATGACCAGTAAATGCAGACTCTTGATGCAAAGGGATTGCAAGAGCGGAGGAAGAAGCAGCCTCCCAACATGCACAAGGTAGACAATTTTTTCCAGTCTTCATTGAAAACATAAAAAATGTAATCACCTGGTTAGCTGGTGACAACGAAAGAGGTGKGTTATAAGGTTTGACTTCTTAAAGAATAGGTAGGCAGCTCATTCTGGATCTCTGTCCTGGGAGCTGGTGCAGCACAGCTTGAATTGCCACCAGTGACACAGATCCTGCTCTATGCAAAAGCAGAGACTAAGTGACCTCTAGTAATTCCTGTAATCCTACAGATCTCTGCTATTAGACAGGCAGTGGAGAACAGGAGAAGGTATTGTTACTCAGTGAACACCTAGAATTCAAAAAATATAATGTTCTCCTGGATCTTCATGCTCAACAATAATCAGTTACATTTTTTAATGATTTTTTGCCTCTCAGCTGTTAAAACCTACAGTTCTTTATCAAATTGTCCCAGAAATCTTTCACTTGTCAATWTCCCTAAATAAGGATCTCTTAGTATCTTCAAATACCACAGTTTGTGTCATGTAGAGTTCACATTCCCCCTAACAGATCAAAAAGCTGAGAAAAAGCAACAAGTATGCATTGGTAAAGCAGTGAAATTCAAATGCTATGAAAGTCTGTCCACATATTCACAGACCTTTCCTGCTTCAGAGTTGGTAAGTTGTCAGGAGGAACATTCAYGGGCAAGGAAACAACTTGCTGAAAAATCATCAAAATCTCTTGCAAGACTAGACAGCAAAATCCATCTAAGAATATTGGAAGCAAGCATATTTGACCTTGGCTGAAACATYAAGAAATGCTAACAGTACATATTTCAGCAAAATTCCCCTTCCCTCCTTCCTCTTCCATCCCTGACCATGCAAATAAATGTGTCTTTTTTCACATAAGTTATGAAAATCTATCCACAGCTGCATGTTGGGCAGGAAACTGGCAACTTGTTCTTGCTAATGAGCTGCATTCAGAAATTAAGTGGCTTTCAGAGGATCCATATCAGTACATATTAATAATTAATAAGTATTAACCATTTTTTCCCATCTGTTCATACTTTTGTATTCTGAAAGAATCATTAACGGTGTGCAGTTAATATGGACATTCTTCTTTCTCACTAAAGCACAACTTGAACTGGATAGTTCCTCACCAGCTAGGTCATGTTACAGTACAAACAGAAATAATCCTCAGATGTATTACAGGCAGCTAGAATACATCTTTTTCAGAGATGTAGAACATCTCTTGGATATGTTTCTTTTTTTTTTTTTTACTTGATAAAATCAAATTTTTAAAAAATCTGCATCTTTAACTTGTACTGATAATTATTCAGACTTGCTCACCAATTGTTTTTGTACACGTCCTCAAATTCTATTAGCTTTGACAGAAAAAAGTCAGATGGCAATTGTTGTTTTGCATTCTTGGTTACAGCTGATGAAACTCACCAGTCCAAGTTAGCTTTAACTCATATATGTTATACAAGTATGTCTTCTTCGAAACCTAGAAACATGGAATTTTTTAGGTTGCAAAGGACTCTTAGATTATCAGTTCTAACCATTAACCCAGAACTGTCAAGTCCATCACTAAACAAAGTGCAATATCCACACTTTTTTGAACAGTGCCAAGGATAGTGATTCCACCACTTTCATGTTCAGCCCATTCCAATTCCTGAACGCCCTTCTGTGGCTCAAGGTTATCCCATTCACTTTGATGTGTTTTGGTGCTCAGTTTCTCAATTTTAGATAGAAATAGTATGATAGTTTGTTTTATCTATATACAAAATTCAGAATCATGCAGATTCACAGGATCTGTGAGGGAAACCATCCACCTACTATCAAAAGAGCTCAAATGCAAAGAAAATACAAGTGAGTCGTCATGTTCAGATCTGTCACTATGACGTGAATTTTGGGATTCTGTTTAATGTTCCAGTTGTGCAAGATTTCAAATCTAGATTCAAATAATTGACAGCCATACTATTCATTATAWAGACTTGTTTGCCATAAGATCATATAAAGAGCATGCATCTCTGTTAAACATTTTAGAGTTCACTCAGGTCATCTGGGTACTACGCCCACCAGTCTAGCTCATGCTTCTGCTRGATTTTAGTTGGACTGGATCCAATGCTGACTAGATGGTGAAAGCCCAGATAGCAGTGAGCCCAAATGTCTGCTGTCCTCAACTTCCCCTTCTCAAAACTGCTGCTGAAGTCACAATTTTTATTCCATGTGGCTGTGYCTAGCCAGCGCTGTGCCCGCTTGCAGGTGGGTGAGATGCAGCAAGATGGAGAGTTTACAAGCAGAATCTCTCGGAGAAATGCTTTCTCTAAGGTGCCACCTGGGTCTGCTGCGCTGCACCTTCCAAACCCTGTGAACAAGCGAGATCTCGCCCTGGAAAGCAGCACTAGACTAGGAGGCTTTTCCCATCTAGCCAGCCCCATGCCCACTTGCAGGCAAGCAAGATGCAGCAAGAGAGAGAGATGCAGCAAGCAAAATCTCTCRGAGAAATATTTTCTCTAAGGTGCCCCCTCAATCTGCTGCGTTGCACCTTCCAAAGCGTGCGAACATTCAGATCTCGCCCTGGAAAGCAGCACTTTTGCTAGAAGGCTTTTTCTGTCTAGCCAGCCCCATGACCACTTGCAGGCAAGTGAGATGCAGCAAGAGAGAGAGTTTACAAGCAGAATATCTGGGAGAAATGCTTTCTCTAAGGTGCCCCGTCAGTAGATTTTTTCGGCGGCTGGGTCCCGGTCGCACAGCTTCTGTTGCTGGCACCGAATTCCCCACGAAAGCGGACTACTCTTTGCACCACAGCATAGAGAACGAAAGTGCATGTTCGTAGAAGTATAGCAGGAAACTGGAGAGAAGGAGTTAACTTATGACACCCTTCTATTTGGAAGATTTCTTTTGTGGGTGTGTTAGTTCCAGCAGTTTTCCAGCCTAAATGAATAGGCGAGTGCCATGAAAACCTCTTCTGTTCGGATTCTTTCTTTTGTGTGAGATCTAACTTTGATAATGCTGCAAGTCTTAAGGCATGGAAAGAGTGTTAGCAAAGCCTTCTATTGGAATGATTTCTTCTGGGAGAGCTCAAGCTGCTTGAGGTTTACAATACTTAGTCAAAATTCTCTGCATTTAACTTCTGATGACAACAGAGGCAGAATTTAATGATATGTGTAACAGAGAAAGGAAGTGAATTGGCCAAGTGTGTTTCGGTTGAAGCAGTGCGCTGGAGTGCTTGGCTACCCAGCAGAGTTTCTGTACATGAAGTAAAAGACTATCCCCTTGCAGAAGAGCAAAAGTGCATCATGATATGGAAGGTGAAACACGACACCACACAGTACTGGTCATGTGTGCGCAGCGTCCAGGATGCAAGAGGAGCTTGGCTGCCACTCGCATGCCTGTCTAAATCAAGGCAGCAGTTGTAATGGGGAAATTCAGTGACAGCTCCTTGTGCTATTTTTCTTCCAGCCCTCTGTGGAAGTAATGCTTTTAGCTTCCAACACTGAGACACACGATGGTAGATGCAGCGGAGAAGGGAAGGGCAGAGTGCAGGGCTGAGTTTGAAGTGGTTTACGTGCAGCTATGGGAAGATGCAGCCCAGCATTTACTTTTTCTTCTACAGCATTTGCTTTGAAGGGAGCAGCTACTAGACGTTTGCCATGGAGGGAAACTGAAACCTGTCATGATACACATACATAGGAAAGAAGGAACGTAGTCTCAGTATGCTGTAGGCAGTTTAAATGTTGCTAAGATAAGGGGTTATTAAATTATGTTTGTAGTTTAGAAGGAAAGTGAGAATCACTAATGTGTTTCATCTAGTTTAGAAACTACAAAGAGACTATGAAGATCAGCACTGACATTTTGTTCCAGGACTTTTTCTTGGGGATCAGCTTTTGGATGATTTAAAGGAGTTTGGAATCTGCCAGAGTGAGAGGATAAGATGATAATTAAAACTTGACAGAAAGTGCCTATGTGTAGGGAATTTGATGGAGTTCAGTGGGTGCAAGACACTTGTTGATCAACAGATTGCACAAAAAAACATTGAAAAATAAGAAGCCAGAGTCAAATTGCTTTTTCTTTTGCAGCCTAAAAACCTCACCGCCAACAATGAAACCATTCTTCGTCTTTGCCTAGGCATTGGATCACATTCTGTCAGTCTCTAAGAGCCAAGATCCACCAGGGAGCTATTGTGCGAACAGCTCACACAAGAATGTGCTCGGGCCAGAAAGGAGCCTGGCTTTTGCCACTGGCAGCACTCATCAAAAACACCACACTTTGGCGATATCGAACTGCAAAAGAACGAAGCGAAGCAAGCCTAGCACGACAGCACTCCAAGGGCAGAGCCAAGTTGCAAACATCCCTGATCTCAAATCAACTGTGTCAGGACAAAAAGGTTGTCCTGATCTTCCCCTTCCAAGGGCAAACAATTCTTTCGACTTCACTCAAATGGCAAAGTGAACTCTTTTGCCCTCACAAATCCTTTCACTCTTGAAGAGTCTGGCCACAAACTTGGAAACATGTGGCAAGAACAGAGTAAACAAAAGCGCCAGGGGAACATATTTTTGCTACCTGCAACTTCAGCTGTACCCATTGAACGACCAGCACACACCCTGCTATTCGTACTTTCCTTCTCAGCTCTAGGTACCATCTTAAACGTTCAGTCTCACAGAGACAGCATCTAGTCAGATCTGGTACCAGGGTCTGCTGACACACTAAAGGGGCCAGAAAAAAAAGCTCAGCAGCCTGGTGTTTGCATTCCCACTGACAAGTCAACAGTTTTAGTCCAGAGAGCAGCCTCTAAATTCACTAAGATCACCCAAAATGCACATCCAACATCGCCTTCTTTGCCAGAGAGGGACTCCAAGCTTAACTCAGAAGAAATGGCATCCCCTTCTCTGATATAGAAAACATCCTGGCACAGATACCCGCCCACCACCACCATCTCCCCCCCCCACCCCCCGCCGAATATGTCCAACAATTGCTCCTACTCAGGAAGGGCCATGACAGAAATGCCTTGCTGGACTACACCTCTGTATCTGCTCCTCCAACACTGGYGTGATGTTTTCTGGTTCCTAAGGAAAGGCACCCTGAGTCACTTGGCCTTGCCTTGTCTTTCACTATCTTGCCTAGTTTGTCCCAGCCTATCCTTGCTTTGCATCCTTTGCCTATGTCTGCCTTGCTTTGCCCTGCCTATGACTTCCTTTCTTTGCTTTGCCTTGCCTACCAGTCTTTAGCTCGCCTTCTGTGCATGCAATGCAATGCAAATCAAGTATAGGCAATTATAGGCAAGGCAAGGCAGAGGTAGGCAAGGCCAGAGCAGTGAAGGGAGGCAAATGGAGTGGTAAGAAAGAGAAGGACTGAAGTTATAGGCAAKGCTGGGCATAGGAAGGTAAGCCCAGTGATGGGCAGGCCAGGCAGAAACAGGAAGGCAAGGCAAGGCAAAGCCTGGAGGAAAGCAGTAGGAAGGTCAGGAATGGGCCATGGGCATATGCAGGGAGATGGAAGGTTGGTGAGGGTTAGCAGGGTAAGACAAGGAAACTGTTGGGTGCTGAGGAAAGGAAAGAATGAGGTGCATTCAAAGATTGCCAGTACATGAAAGCAGCCTGGACAGACTGCTCCATCTGGCTTTGGTCCAATATGGGCCAACTCTAATCTGCACCTAAAACACTGTGTCTGCCTGCTTTCCTTTCTATGCAAAGGAGCTGTAATTCTGGCCTCAGACAAAGGCAAAACATGGATTGCCTCTAAAATTCAACACATGAAAGGATTGGTGCCAGACAAAAGCTCTGTGGACTATCTGGTCTGGCTGGATAGGAGTTCTCCTGGGCTGCATTTTGAAGGGTCGACAAATACTGAGGGAAAGATGAAGAGGTAGAGTCCTAGGAGGAGCAGGTAGCTCAAAGCAAGTGCCGGAAATGTGTGGGGAAAAGGGATATTGCATTCCCTGTGGGGGAGGGGTAAACAAGGTCATGCAAGGCAAAGAGTGGGTTTAGGGACAAGGCAAGAAAAGTGGCAAGGCAAGGCAGGGGAGAGGCAGGCAAGGCAAGGAGAGTCCTAGAAGGAGAAAGAAAGGCAAGGTTGTCCCAGGATGGGGACAAATGGGCAGGAACATCAAGGTGGGGATGGGTGAGCAAGTCAGTGCAAGGCAGTGGGGGGAAGGAAGGCCAAGGGAAGGCTACAGAGGAGTCGGCAAAGCAATGCAAGGTGTGGGGAAGCAAGGCCAAGTAAAGGAATGGTCAGGAATGGCAAGGAAATGCAAGATGGATCGGAGTGATAAGGAAATGCAAGTGAGGTGTAGTCCCAGGTGAGGCCCTGAAGGAAATCAGTAGGCAGGTCAAGGGTGGGGGATGGACAAGAGAATGCATGGCAGTGGAGGGTTAGCAGGGAAAGGCAAGGAAACTCTTGGGTTACCAAGGCAAGGCAGGTGAGAGGTACATTCAAGGATTGCTGGTAGACTAAAGCGGCCATAACAGACTCATTTGACTGGCCTTGGTCTCACCTGCACCACCTCCAATCCACACGTAAAACACTGGGGCTACCTGCTTTCATTCTTATACAAAAGAACTGTCATTCTGGTCAGAGAACCAAAAGCAAATTGTGGACGGCCTGTCCAAAATTCAAGACGTGCAAGAAATGGTGTCAGGAGAAGCTGCCAGGGCAGATGAGTCTGGCTGCATGTGACCTTGTCTAGGCTTCTCTCCCATGCTTCTTAAACACTGGGGGCATGTGAAGGCCTTCAGAGTCCTAAGAGGAGCAGGGCAGGACAAGGCAAGTTGAAGAAATGCCACAAAGAGAGGGGTCTTGAATTCCAGGTGGGGGAGGGTTAAACAAGGTGATGTAAAGCAAGGCAGGGCCTCAAGGGCAAGACAAGGCCACTGCTGGTTTTGCAAGCCAAGGCAAGGCAAAGGGAGAGGTCGGTAAGACAAAGCGAGTCCTAGTAGGACAAGGAAAGGCAAGTCTGAGCCTGGACAAATGGATAGGAAAGTGAAGGTGGGGATTGAGTGAGCAAGTCAATGCAAGGCATTGGCAGAAAAGAAGAGTTGAAATTGTCACTTAAGTTCATACAACATAACCTCTCAAACTCTTTCCATCTATGCTCATATGCTAATAGCAAAAATGAACTGCTGTTTGATTTTGTAGCATAGCATGTCTAATTCTGTCCACATCAATTAACAAGTCATGCTGGTAGCATTACTAAACTTTGTCAACCAAAAACCAAGTTAATTCAGTGGCTCATGAGGTATTGTGCATTTACAACCCCAGGAGCTAATGAAGTGGCAGTGATTTTCTTGGCAGCATTCCAGAACTCGGCTGTATTTCTGCAGGCAGCAGTAAAAGTATGTATGCTGCAACTATAACTGTGCTGAGTTCAGTTTTGTGGGATCCATACTGCAATTGTTATACTTGGATATAAGAGGGTTACTCTTCCCAAAGTACATAGACCATCTTTAATTGCCATTGGCACTCCAGCCCAATGGAGAAATTAAGAAAATTAAGAAAATACCCTGTGGGATTCACTTACGTGTACCAAAACTCAGCCTTTGTTGCGCTGCTGTTGAATTATGCCAGTGGGAAGCATTTTGATACCATGGTGTTGTGGCATTGACCCACCAACCTATGGGCCTGTTCCTTCTGCTGATCAGTTTAAAGGTGGTACTTTCTAAGTGCCTAAAATCCACAACTCGTGTGGGAGCAAAGCAGGGGATTTCCTGAGAGGAGACAATTGTTACCACACTCAAGTTGCTGGACAGGCTACAGACATAGTGTAGTCTGAAGATTAGTATTCCTGAAATAAGAATGCTGTTGACATTGATGTATGCTCTACACTTTTTGTTAATCTCAGAAAGTGCTACCCCGATGTGAATTTGAGAAGTTTATCCTTTATCAGGGGCCTGATCACACACAAAAAAAAAAAAATTAGTCTGAGTTCTTACTGCTTTCACTGTAATACAAAGATACTCAGCGAATCATGAGAAGCATTTGCCACTACTCAGCTTAAGACCCAAACTGCACCAGTGTTTTGAGAGCTGGCCTCTTTCAGTTAGGGGCTTTATTTTTAATCTAAACAGCAAAATGTTTCCATTCAGAAACAACATAGATGCCCTTGAAAAGAAGCTAGATGAYAAGTAAGAATTTAGCAGCCTGATTTTAATGACTCTAAAAGAAATATTTTCCTAACTGCACACAAAAATCTGTTTTTGTACAGATTAGCCAGCAAAAATGCATTGCTTCCTCATGTTCTTCTTTCACCACAGTTAGTGAAGGGGCTCCTCTGTGGTATAAATCAGTCTCTAATCTGCTAGGGTTGTTCTGGATTTCTTCTTGACAGGTACCTACAGGATAGTTCACAGAACTATGTGACTATTTATTAACCCTCTCCATATATTTAAAACCACAGACTGCATAAATGCAGTAAGCTCTATTGCTTAATCTATCAAAAAGAATTTATGTATCTTTGCTTAATTATGCAAGTATTCTATTCCCAACATAGGGCAATCCAAGCCCTACAAATCAAGTAAGTGAAACAGATTTGGGGGTATATTAGTGTCAGTAACTGAATTCCTTTTTAGGAATGTGAATGCTGTATGATAGTTCAACTTCAGTTTGAATGTAACTCTCAAAGAGGCCTCAGGAATCATTTTTAAAAACAGTCTGACATGGAGTAGAGTGTGCTTAGTAGACTGTGACATTGCAATTGAGAGCCATCAGAAGTGAACATTTCTGCCCTGGTGATTACTGCAGACAGGAAAACTTATTTTTACTGATCTTACATAAAGAAAAAGCAAATGGGTTTGGGATGAGGAGTCAATGTGGGGCAAGTCCTTCAGTGGAAATTAAGAAAAGTCAGGAACCTGTTTAATAAAAAGGGCCAAAGCCTCCTTAAGCAGTATATCATTTCATTACCAGGAGTAATGAAATGGTTTTTGGGCCAAAAGGCAATAAATATTGATTGATGAAAGAGCTGGGACCACATTCAGAAGAAACTGAGTGAAGATGTTCTTAGGAAATTATAATTTGCCACTCATGTGAGGCTGTCTGTGTCTTAGGAGAAAAACATGCAAATTTGAGRGATGAATTTGCCCATCTTTTAAAAAGTCAAGTATGTTATCTCCAAGGAAGTTAAACAGAATATGTGAACATCTCCCTGTCAAGGGACGAATCATACCCAAGCTACACAGAATCCAAGCCCTGACACCAGAGATTCATTGAACCTTAGACCCACTTCAGGGGATCAAAATTCTGCACCTGAAAGTGCACATCAAACAACAGACTTAGGAAGAATGACTAGTGATGATGGAGAACCAAGAAAAACAAGGCGCTTGCAGATGTATGTCTTCCGCCTTCTCTGTTTTTTCCAGTTTATGATTGAGAAATACCGACACAAGGGGCTATACAGCTGGGGAGCACAGGCAGAATGAGTCATAAATCCAAGAGAAAAATTTTCCCCCACAAAAAAGAAATGTAAATCAAAACTTGGGTACTCTTACCTAATGTGTCTGAAAGCAGTTTTTTTTCTGTAGTTCCTCCACTTCAGGGGTTTCTTTATTCTTGAAAGCAGGAATCTCATGGACCACTCTTGAGGATGGCAGATGTAGGCTTTTAACACTGCCAGCCCTATTCCCATTCTTCGACTGAGGCTCATGTTCTCTCCTTTTCAATCTTGTGAGATGAAATAGGGACTGCTGAAAAAAAGAGCGAGCCTTGTTCCCTTTCAGACTGACAGCTTCAGTACTAGAATCACTGCTGCTTGTACTGCAGGAGAGATCTTGTTGACCTGAGATTGTTTGAATATCTTGTTTTCTTGGTGGTGATCTGCTGTATGTCCTAACAGAGATTTTCTCTGTTCCACTGGGTTCATCACTAGCATACTCACCATCAGAAAGATCCAAATGTCTGTCAGTGGGATCTACTCCCTGAGGTACATGCTGGGAGGGATATTGACCGTGGTGAGATTTGGGGTCATCATCAATTTTTGGGGATAAGCAGCTTGACTCACAGGAGAAAGGTGCAACTTGCCATGTTGGGGCAACTGTTCCCTTCCTTTGCCACTCTTGCTGCAAGGCTGAGGATGAGCTTCCATTCTCCACAGCCTCAGGTGAGCAACATGTAATTTTTATTATCTTATCATTGATCATCTTAAACCCAATATGGATTTGCCTTTTGCTTTCTGAGTTCTGGCTTCCCACAACAACTTCCCTTGGGCATACCTGAACCTGCTTCTGACCCTGTGTGAATGCAGGGTCCACACTCCACTCTGCCTCCTTGATGTGATCTATTTCTAAATCCTGGATTGGATAATGCATTTGTAGGACTTCTAAGGGATTTTCGCTCCCTCTACAACATTACCCTTCAGAGGCTGATTCACCCTACCTAGGTCCTTTTGCAGAGCACCCTCCACAGCTCTTCCATCAGTTCTGCCAGCTTGTCCTAGAGGTTCCCTATGATGAGACTCCATTTCCTGGCCTTCTTGTAGGTTTGTGTCTGTCCCCGTTTCACAATATGATTGTAGGATTTCAGGCCATCTTCTCTGTGGTGAGTCAACAAGATTTTCCTTTGAGTCTTCATCTTCCCTAATCACTACTATTTCTTTGGCACTTTGCTCAACTACTTTTGCTTTACACTCAGTCTTAGCCTTTATCTCCCTCTCAGCTAAAGCACAGTGTTACTTTTTTTCATGTGTATCCAGCTGCATGGAGCTACTGACCTGCAGATTTAGCAGAGAGCATTCCTCTGGCTGCAGTATTCCTATGTTCACTGGGCCAGACTGGGAGAAATTACCCCAGCAATTCAAACCAGCTCTTCTGTAATGCCTGCTGTCTTCTTTTAAAGGCTTCTGTTTAATTAGTTTGAGCCTTGTTATGTCTTGTCTTCATTTCAGAAATGCATTTCGAGGTGTTATTTTTGCCTTGTTCTGGAAATAAAAGGAAAAAAATTAAATTTTGACAATCATAGACTGAGAATCATTCTCCAGAAAGGAAATAAAAGGAAAAAAATTAAATTCTGACAATCATAGACTGAGAATCATTCTCCAGAAAGGAAGATAGTTACAATAACTAGAAAAGCTAAGATACCAGAAGTCTTAAAGACACTAGTTTTGGATGACTGAGTACATAAGAAACAGCCCTGAGATTACAGGGGTGGTAGGAGAATTTTTAGAACAGTTGTTATGTGATGCCTGCATTCATTAATTCGTTCATTGGTAAAGTCAAAGGGTTAAGATATGCCAAATGTCTTTATGATAGAAGACAAGAAAAGTGCCGTCCTTCTTTGTTTTCAAAGAAACTTCAAGCATATTTTACAATGTAACACAGAAAAATATAACTGTGTCAGTTTGAGATATTATTTTGCCAGGGAGACAGAGAATATTTCTGAGTGATGAAATGCGCATTTTCCAAGTCCCCAAGCCGAACCAAATGCTGAGTCTGACACCTAGAGATGTCAGGCATAAGCTCATCTCAAACTGTACCAACGGCAAAAAGCAGAACACTCAACTGTATTTAGACCTTGTGAAAAGCCTGAATTTGGAAACACCCCATTCTCACAGTAGTGGCACATAAGAGACTATTATGGAACAAGCAGAATCAACCTTGATGTCTAATTTAACTGTCTTGGGACTTATGCACGAACTATGACCCAGAAAACCGATGAAAACAGAGGAATTCAGTGAGAAAGAGTGGGGGAACAGGGTTGTAACACAGTAATACAGACCTTTTTTCACTTTGGGAAAAATCTCCCAATATGACATGAAAGAACAGTGGAAAAATGTGCTACCATGTCGTGAGCCAGAACAGAGCCCACACAATATCTATGTCTGCAAGAATTTGTCACCAAGTGAATGCACTAATGGCAACAGTACCTGCTGCTTTTTCTGCTGTTTTTCTATGAGCTGATTGTCCGCTTTAAGTTGCTCTTCAACAAATTTTTCAGAAGTTTTCTGTYTAGTACCAAGTGGTGGTGTGATTTGCCTAGTCAAGGAACAAGAAGGTACTCATTTGTAACATTCTCTAACTAGTTTTCTTTTGATAATTTGTATGGAGCTGACATGGAGCTTAGAAATGTAAATGGTCTCTGCATTTTTTTTAAATGTGAAGCATGTTGATAAAATCTCACTGTTGCATGAATCTAAGTCTAACTTTAAAATGTCCTATCTAGACCAAGCATTAATGATACTTTCAGCAAGCAACATTTTTGGCTGGTATCAGTCTCTTCTTAAAAATAGAAAATAGTCAAAAGGAAAAATATTTCAGTTGTTTTCTCCAGACTAGAGCTGATGACAGTCACAAAGAGCTCACTATCTCTCTGATAGAGTAGTTTGAATTAGATGGTGAAGAGTGATAGAGCAGAAAAAAAATTATGTCTGTAATGTTGTAGAGGGCCAAATTGAAAGCTGACTGAAAATGAAGTGTAGTACAGCATACATGAACATATCTTATTACATTGGATATGCACTTGAGCCTTAATTTAGCCACTTATTAATAATTTCTACTGAATATTAAAAAATCCTAGGTTTAATAGAGGTGCTGGTTATGCAATATTCGTACTATATCCCATCTCTACCTAGCACCAGAGTACCATGAYTAATCTTTTGATTTATCAGTCTGTCTGTAATCATTCACCATGACCTAATAGTATTAGATTTGCAGGGCAAATCTCTTGCTGAAGAGGACTCAGCATCGGGCAATATTCACTTCAGTGAAGCATTCTGCAAACCAAGTATAGCCTGGTGCCGTAGTGAAAATGTCATGAAGAGCTGGAGAACATTTTGTGCTTTAGTTTCATCCAGCTCATGCTAAGACTACAATGTGAACCAACGCACAACAGGTCAGGTGACTGGCAGACTTCAGAAGTTCACTGCTGATCCAAAAAAYGCATACATGGACAGGCCCACCTGCCCAGATGGTCCTGCCACATTTTCCCAGCTTTCTGCTCTGGAGAACCTGTCTTCCTTTTCTGTCAAACCCCTGCGAGATTAACACACTAAAATATTCTCATGATATTTCCTCTCAGTCTCTGCTTCCCTAGAAGTTTGCTGCTTCTCTTTTATACTTATGGAAGGCTCGGCATGCCAGACACCTGCTGCTTTTATCTGCATCAGCTGAGGAAAGATAATAACTCTATGAGCATTTCTTCCATCACCAATGCCAAT
>NW_026623956.1:30564-40520 GCF_030028575.1 Malurus melanocephalus
CTGGTACAATTCCTTTTGCAGTGCAGTGATGAGCTTGATCCGAAAACTGATCCATGTTAAGTGTTACATTTCTTCTCTCTCCGGATAACTTTAACAAGGATTACTTTGTTGCCCTTTTTCCTATATAAGCATATAAAAATTGATCTTGGCACAGCTGCAGAACCAGAGCAATGACAGGAATGAATGAGCTACCMTCACAAACTTGTGGCCACTGCAGAAGAAGTGATGGCATATCAATAGATTTTTATCTCTCCCTGCCAAATTTTGCCTTGTTTTTTTCCTTCGAAGATCACAGTTACAAAACCAGTTCATTTATATTGGCTAGACCAGACCAGCATCCTCTTCTACAGAAGCAGATCAACTGCCAGGCCATAGATCTGTCCAATTTTTGCCCATGCACACCTGACATTCTCAAGCAAAGGAAAGAGCCATTGTGCCACATATATAACACMTACAGGGGGTATACAATAAAGGAAAACATATTCTTGCATCTTGACTAGCTGACTAAAATGATTTCTCACCTGGCTTCTAYGTTTCCAGTCTTCATCTTCCCCTCTATGCCAAAATGAGATGAAGAAATCTCCTTTTKTTGTTCTCTTTGTTCTTCTTTGGCAGCAGAAAACATTTCAGAGAAACTCTTTTCTTTTACTTGACTGCTACCTAAGCAGCAGGGGAAAGGTCAATGGAAACAAAGCCTTTAGAGAATGAATAAATGAAAAGTGAACATCCTAAAATAATTAGAAATATTTGTATTTTCAATGACATATGCAAGGTTTTGATTTTTGAAAACACTTTACAATTGAATACTATTGAATGAAGTAGGTGGAAGGATTCAACTTGTGAAAAAATATAGAGGCTTCTGATCCTCAAATGTAGTGCTGGAAAAATGGAAATGACAAATTGTAAGAKTTGTGTTCTCTGCCTCTAAAGATTTGTAATGCTTGCTTAACGTGTTCACTACAGAACATAGCAGCAAAGACACTGCTAGACAATATTAAACTACTTGTATATCTGTAATTATATGACTTACAAGCCAGTTCATGAAACAGTTTAATAAGCAGTATTTTTACACATGAGACTTTCTAACCAGGCATTTTCTATTCTATTTCACAAAACTGCAAATGTGTACCTCTTCCTATTGAAGCTTACTGGCTCTGAACATCACTAGAATGGCAGCTTCTATTTAAATCAATTTTTCTTCAGAGTGTTAGCTTGTAGTGAATTGCTCTTTTAGGTCAAGATAGGGCTGACCGCTGGAGCAAAAGCCTTTTCTCGCTCCTTTATACTATGCACTGTTGCTGTAGGCAGGAACTGTATAGCTCGCTTCATCACATAAACACACTGAAGTGCCACTGAAGCCCTCTGCAACACACTGGAAGGACTTTCTGGTCCAACAACAGGAATGCAAAAGCTTATATTCATCCCTCAGTCTTTTCCAGCTACAGAGGAAATATCTGCAAACATCTCCAGTCTCATGGCAGACAAGCAGCGCTGTTTCTGCAACCTTCCTGCCTGCCTTGACCCAGAATGTGGCTAAGGAGGCAGAGGTGGCATAGTAGGTTGACACTAGCAAGAGATACAGAACCCACGARTTGTTTCTTACAGGTTTTACGTGTGGGGCTGCCTCCAAAATGCTTTAATAGGAGTTGTGTCCAAGCTCTTTAATTTTCAACTAGTGCTTCCCCATGCAAGACAAGAACAATGTGTCCAAGCAGCTATGTAATTCACCTTTCTTTTCTGTTCTTTCTTGAGCATCTTGCTTGGAAAAATGKGGGGGGTGCTTTTTGTGGGGCTTTCTGTAGACTGAGGCAATGGCTCAGTGCTTATTCCTTTAAATAAGAATGTGAAAAGTTATACAAATTGTTGATCTGCTTATGTTTGTGTTTCCAGCAACAAAAACYGAGATTCATCACAACACTCAGGAAATCCTCAGCTCAGCCCAGTCCTCAAGAACAGATTCAACTGAAGTATTTATCAAAAACAATTGCATTGACCAGATCCAGTCAGAAGTTTCCCTTATAAGTGCCTCTGCACTTTCAAGCCTTAGTTTTATACATGAGGTACATTGAAGTCAGCACTGCTTTCAATACAAAGCAGTCATACATCCCCCTGTCCTAGTGTGCTCTTGATGTCAGATTCCTGCTGTCCAGTCTTATTTAACTTGTTTTTCAACAACCTGGATGAAGAATAGGAARCACCCTAAGCAAGTTTGCAGATGTTACAAAACTGGGRAGAGTGGCTGATACAYGTTCTGCTGAAGGTTCTGCTGCCATTCAATGGGACCTTTGTAGGCTGGAGTGGTGGATGGAAAGAAACCTAACGAGATTCAGCAAGGGCAAGTAAAGGGTCCTGCATCTGGGGAGGAAAAGCCCCAAGTACCAGCACAGATTGAGAACTGACCTCCTAGAGAGCAGAAAAGGACCTGGGAGTATTGCTGGATAATGATGTGACCATGAGCCAGCAGTCCCCTTTTGGCCAGGAGATCCAGTCCTGGAGTTCATTCGGAACAGTGTGACCAGCTATCCCTCCACTCAGCTCTAGCGAGGCCACATCTGGGGTACTGTGTTCAGTTCTGGTCTCCACAGTTTAAGAAAGACAAAGACTTACTGGAGAGGGTCCAGCAGGGGGACCACGAAGATGATAAGGGGTCTGGAACATCTCTGTCATGAGGAAAGACTACAGMATTGGGCCTGTTTAGTCTAGAGAAGGAAGACTGAGAGGGTGCCTCTTCAATACACACAAATATCTCATAGGTGGGTGCCAAGAGAATGGTTCCAAGCTCTTCTGTGGTGTCCAGAATCAGGAGAGGAAGTAATGGACACAAACACAAGAAGTTCCACCTTAACACATCTTTAGACTGAGGGAGGCAGAGCACTGGAACAGGCTGCCCAGGAAGGTCATGGGGTCTCCCTCTCTGCAGATATTCAAAAGCCCCCTGGATGAGTTCCWGTGTGATCTCTTCAAGGTGACCCTGCCTTGGGCAGGGAGGGTAAACTAGGTGATCTCCAGAGGATCCTTCCAACCCTAAGTGTTCTGTAGTTCTGTGATTCAGTGGTTCATCCACTCACAGACTACCACTCAATTCCCCTCATTTGTACTGTCAGAAGTATTTCTGAAGCTCTGCAGTAAACTTCACTGGGCAATGGATCKAGGTTCAGTGTAAACAAGCAAGAAAATAATAATTCCAGGTACAAGAAGGAGACAAGACTMCTACAGTGAGAATACTTGTCCTGAACTAGCTTGAAGAGCATCAGATTAAAATTTTAATTGTACTATGGGAGTGGTACACTCACAGTGTCATAGTCTCACTATAGAAGTTMAAAGGAATCCAGGATGCATGTCTGATTTACATTCTTTTCCCTTTTAAGATATGTATTCCAACCTCTCTTCACCCATTTTGAAATCAGCCTTTGATTTCTTGCAAATTGCTCTTTTATTCTTTCTTAGGCTTTGGTATCTTCCCACAGAAAGCAAGGCCGGCAAAGTGTAGCCAAGAGAAGATGCCAAGTAGCAGCTTACATTGTTTTAACTCTCAATGACACAACTCTGTATCAGTCTGAGAAAAACCAAGATTGCTGACAGAGAGAAAGAAGGCCTTCTTAGCTATAGAAACACGTTCTCACACCTTTGCAAGCCACAGCCACATCACACTATTTACGGTTCTTCACCTAAATATAACATATTCCCTAGTTTGAATAACTTAGCTTTCCTAATGTTAGGAAAATTAATCCACAAGCACCAGAGGTTTATGTCCAAAAAGGAGACAGAGGAGTCCCATAACTTTATTCATGAATAAAGGGAGAGGTCATGGGCATTTCCCATGCGTTTTCTCAAATTCATAGAGGAAGCAGCCTCCTTTTATCCCAATTTCCCAGCCGCAGTTCCCTCTCTCTTTCCCCATTGGCTGAGGTACTTGAAAGTTACAGGCTCCCCKAAACGCCTGATGAAACCCCCCTTCTATCATACATTGCCCCCTTTCAATATATATCTCTGTATCTCTGCTCAGGTAGTCTATTAACATAGACTGGGGTAAGCCAATCAGTAGAATTCCTATGCAAATCCTTCCTATTGTTTCTTTCYATCTCCCAATATCAGCCTTATCTCACCCCAGAGTCAGAGTCTGTTTGCAAAGACACTACCTTCTCATTCCTTTCACCAATTTAATGACTTTCTTCTCCATTTATATCTACAAGATGCAACTTCTCTCAGTGTGAGAGGCAGGGTGACTGTGATTCGAGAAGTGAAAAAAAATCAAATTTACAATACTTTAAAAGCTTGTATTACAAGCCACCATAAAAACAAAGCACCCTCCCCTGACCTGAAATAAAGTCACTTAGAATCACAAGCAAAGGCAAAAATTCAGAGAAGTTGCACGATAGTCTTAAGTTCAGATTTCCAGCACTTTTTACCTACCTGAATCTGAAAGYTGCATGTGTTCTCCTGAGATTTCTGAGCTGCTCTCATTTGACATGAACTCTGGGGATCTGCTTTGCCAARCAGAGTGCATTGCCAAGGGAGACGGCTGTGAGAATTCCAGGTTCTCAACTTGTGAAGAATTTTGTGATGGTGATGCCTTAGGATTTTTAGTTTCTCTATTTTCATGCATCTGTGTTCTTGTGCTTCCCTAGTACAGCACTAAAAACTACCGTTCTCTCAWCTTCAGACAAAACAATCCCTCTCTGAGCCTGAATCCAAGGACACTTTGCTGCCTGAGAGCCCCAAAATATGTAAATAACAGTGAGTTGCAGGGGAGCAATTTTGGGGTGGTTGACATCATCACCTGTGGGGATCATTGGAGAATTGAGACCCGGTGTGTTAATGGGGAAGAGCTTGTGAAGGGTGAAGATCTCTGACCCGGTGTCCATTTTGGGTGTAGCCTCAGGAGGRGGCTTTTGTCTGCCCTAAAGTACCAATAGGCCTGTTAGGCCTGTATTAAAGTTGTGTATTCTCATTCTCTTAAGTTTGTCTGGCCTCTCTTTCAGATCAGCCTGATTGATAAGACATCAATGAGAACTGGACAGGAATGAAAGCAGCTGGAAAGCATGGAAGGGGTGACATCGTGGCTACTAGGTGAGAAGTATCCCAGGAGAAAGAGAAAAGCCTAAAACTAATTGCCAGAGAATAAAAATCACAGAAGCTTAAGACAAGGATTTTTGCTTTGAGCTAGAAATCTCTTGCTCTACTGGTATGACATGAAAACAATGTTCCTTTCATGTTTCCTAGTGGTCTGCATGCTCAGAATGAAACAATCAAATTCTGCTTTTGTTGTTCTATTCAAATTGTAAAACATGCTTGCTTCAACCATCATCAGTAACSAAAATTAGCATATGCTAAAGGGATATTGAATTAAAGAGAACTTACAAAGTACTCCTGAGCACGCAAAGAAGCCCCGTTTGCCCTAAGAGTCCTTAAATCCACTAGCAGGTGAAAGTTATGTATTTCAAAATATCTGAATCATACCTTAATGCAAAAGTGGGGAAGGATTTCCTTTTAGCTCTGGATTGCTGGTTACACATTACATTAGGAGACTTACCAGTGGAAAAGACACAAGTAGCTCTGCATAGGGACCAAAGTCCAGGTTCAATATGTGCAGTTTTCATTTTCTTTCTTTAGACCACAAATCCTCTCTGTACTGTGACCTAACTTCAACAAGCAGAAAGAGACTAGCTGAGACTGAAAAAACCTCATTCCACAGTTACGCAGTTTCTGGAAGAAGGCTGATCTGTTGATTTCAATCCTGTCTGGCACACATTCAGGAAGATCCCAACTCACTGCTTCTGGGCAGATGCTTTAACCATGTAGCCAGCAGGCYGGCAGGGCCACTTCTGTGTGTGTTCCATGAGACATTAAAATCACAGTATTAGTTTAATGAGATTTTGATCTTACTCTTGAACACTGTATTACTCTTTAAATGCATGGCAATATTCAAGCAACTACCTTTACCATAATAAGATAAATCATTACCCTGCTACTTCTTCATATTTTATATCTTTAAAGCTTGATGGGACCAAATAATGCAGTGTCTTTTGCTACCTCAACCTACACAGCCTCCAGCAACAAAAGAGAAATTTTAATGCAGATTTTTGTCAGCTTTTAATTCAAGTCAGCATTTAGTCTATGGGCTTATATGTTAGCTAAATGTAGTTGAATATGTAAATACACGCAAAGACCATCCTATAAATGTACTTCTTACTGTATGAGCTTGGTCTTGGGTTCATGGTACTAACTGCATTTGCTTTCTTTAGAAGTGCATCAAAAGATGCACTGGGGCAGGAAGAAGAGAAATTTGTATGATGCAGCATAACAGAYTCAAGACAGTTTCCTTCTCACGTTTCAGCCCTTCCTGAGAACCCAAAAATGTGGTGCAGCCTAACACTTTTGCTACGATTGAACTGCTGAAACTAACACTAAAGACCTTGCTAATTGTGGCATCTGGGCAGAGATTAACGAGGAACATAATTGCTCTGTGGAGGTTCTGCTTTATTAGAAAACCTGGAAGCCTCAGGCTGTGTATTTGTTCCACCTGGTCACCACAGACAGCTTGATGGCTTTTGCCTGCCATTTCAACCAGCCTTTTCTCTGAGGCAAAAAGCAGGATGAAGAGTTCATTTACTCAGCCATAATCTCCATCCTTTCTCTTCCTCAGGCTGTCTCCCTGGTTTACAGCAGTGGCTCTTGACAACTAATTCACAGTGGAGCATAGCTCCATCAGGAAATTCGGTACCATGGTAGCCAGGCCTCCTCATGGTACTCATACCGCAGCTGCTATGGCTTAGCTTCTGGCTGCAGGGTCAGTCGTTGAAATCCTGCATATCTCCCCCCAAAAAACCTGATTGTCATACACCATCAAGTTTGAAAACAAGACCCAMAAACAGATCTGACACTGTGCTCTTTCTCAAGTTTCTTGTTCCCTTCAGTTTCCAATTTCTTTGCACTGCTGACATTATCAGAAAGCTCAGAAAGGGCCCCACAATGCAAGGAGAAAGTCCAAGCTGCTGAAAGCCTGGCTTTGAGTGGTCACTGTGGGGGTTGTGATTGGCCTTGCTTCCTACCTGGTGCAGCTACCCCAGTATACACCTTGTGCCTGCATACGTGCTCCACAGTTCTGACAGCCTCACAGCTTTTCAAGCTGCTGTTCAATGTTCAATGGCAGCACCTGCTGCACATGCTGCACCCCAATGGTGCAATGGATCTTTGCCCATTGTTTATCCAGCGCAACATATTGTCTTTCCTACAGAACAGTCTGTGAACCATGAAGCTGAGAGGGAAAGAAGCAAACCCCCTTTTATTTTGTTAGCTAACAGCAGGTATCATTAGTGAGGTAGATGAAACTTGCTAAAATTTCATGTTCTTTTATAAAAGTAATAATAGAAAGTCATATTTCCCTAAAATACTGCCAGCTCCAAGAGAAGGGGCAAGGAGATGGCCATAAACTCTTAGTTTTTATTAGCTTTAACTGTGCTTAAAATGATGCCTAGTCTTGAGTGAACTTTTGCAAGCAGATGTTCCTTATATGGCCAATGAAATTAATAGAATTTTGATTATAAATTATTCTGTCCTAACTGGGCAAACTAGATGTTCTAGGCTGCACTATTAAAAGTAAGATTCTATTAAGAGAAGCATGGTGTGTTGTTTTTCTTCTTCTTTTATTCATGCAAAGCTGGAACTTTCATAAATACKTACAGAAAAGAAAGGATATTTCAGTTTTTCTGTAATTTTTACTACACTATAATTTYCTGTACTACCATTCAAGACTACTTCAGTAGAAAATTGTACGGGAGGTCTGCTATTAAACATAAAGTTTCTCCTCAAATTTTAGTACACAGAGGTGGAAAGAAGTGTGTTCTGGGGTTTACAGCTTGTGTATAATGTGTGTAAGGAAGAGAATGTTTTAGTTCAACTTCTAGAGGAGGAAACCCCCAGCCACTGAAAAGAGCTATCAAACCTCTTTCTTTAAAGAACTACAGCATTTCACTGCTGGAGTGCAAGCAGCAGCAGGTGTAGGTACCACACTGTCAGGAGAGATTCCCTGACTACATGGGTTGTAAAGTGCGATGATTTTCTGCTGTTCAGCCACCAGCCTTTGCAGCTGCTCCCTCTGCTGCTTCATCAGCTGGTCCTGTTGCCCTGGGGCCTGAAAATATCAGGAAGATATAGTATCAAACTGCACATCTCATTGGTTTTTAATCAGAAGGAATCACCTAATCTGAGTTTTGGGGGCAGGTGTTTCCTAAAGTGTGTATTACCTTTAATGAAGTATTAATGAAAGTATTCATAAAACTCTTTGGCATGTTAGAACTCAAAGCATACACGGGCACTGTGGTGGCAGTATGTGCCCTGCCRGGTTCCGCTACTCAGCCTCACATCAGCCAGCAATTCCTTCTGGTCTGTGTGCTGGGATTTCCTTCCCACAGAAGAGAACATCATTTTCACTCTACTGTCTCTCTTCCTTGTATTTCTGAAGAAGCAACATGTAACAAAGCWGAGCCCAAGTTCACTTTTTCTTTGCCAGACTCCTTAAGAAGAGTTCAAGTAATTCACATAGTCAGATGTCAGAAGGCACCAAAAATACAAAGAATGCCTAATACCCAGAATCAGCTTGTATGACCACCTGTTGACAGTTTACAATAACACATTAAACATAATGACCTGGTTTACATCATCCAAGAACAGAAGAAGCAGACTCCTGCGACTCACAAGTAATTATCTTCAACTGCAGCCTTACTTACATTGTTTCTTTGCCAACAACCAAGGAATAAAAAATCTTCTGCCCTTATGTGTAAAATACTACATTCTTCCTTGGAATAAAAAAAAAAAAAAAAAAAAAAAAAAGTTAAAATAATGATAGACCCCCAGTGGAGAAGGGATTGAGAACTGCCAGCATAGATACATGCTAAGTAATAAATCCAACTTTGTTGGAAAATAGAAGAATTTCTTTAAAATATGCAATAAAGGCACTGGATTGTTTACTGTCTTATGAGAAGCAGATTGATCATTCAGTGGAAGAGGTATCGTGGAGTTACTTCTGTGCACCACTTTGTCAAAACTAAGAAGTGGGAAAAGTCAGAAGTGGGGAAAAAAACAAAAGTTAAAAAACCCTATGGAGCGTGAGAAGAGGACTGACAGACAGACATGAAAAGAAGAACATGAACGTGCCCTACAGCCATGACAGACACAAGAACATGAAGCCAGAACATGCACTGCATTCCACTAGAGGGAGGGAGATAGCAATTACTATCAAAGAAGATGAATAAGAGTAAGATTATTTAATTGTCTCTTGTGAAATGCAATTTATTGCATGGATGCATTAGAGCAACAGCATCAGACAGGGTTATGATGTACTTCCCAGTCTTATCAGCAAAGCTTCCTACCTGTGTACAGACATGAAAGTTACTGACCCTTTCTTTCTGGACAGGCTGGGCCACTATCAGAAACACACAATATGCAGCTAAAAAATCAGTGATTATTTAAAGCAAACCAGCCTGTTCCGTGGTTTTGTATGTGGTAGTACAACAGTTCATCTCTGAGGCAGGGAGCAAAGGAGTACTGACCATTTCCAAGGTCTCACTCACATCATGGATTACAGACTGGTTTATGTTGGAAGTGAATTTGTGAGTAGAAAAACCAGAGTTGGTTGAATAGCATAATTGCCTTGGATGCTGAAAAGCTCRGTTGTGGCTCAGATTATCTGTGGAGACATTACTGTTGTTCATCATACCACTGACTTCTGAACTAAATGAAGGTAAGCAGCTCTAGCTGGGGGACTCACTCCGGTTGTCAACCCATCATGGATATAAAGAAGGTATGACCTTCTCGGTCATGCTGGAAGATGGTACCATGCTTGTCAGATCACTGACAGTCTGCTGTGACGGAGGGTCTTTCTCCTTCAAATTGTCTGCTTCCATGCCATCCTTTCTGAAATACATGTTAGGGAAGTGTGACAAAAACCACCATGA
>NW_026623956.1:40647-107440 GCF_030028575.1 Malurus melanocephalus
TTTTCTTTTCTTTTCTTTTCTTTTCTTTTCTTCTTTTCTTTTTTTTTTATCCAAGATAGTTTTTTTTTTCAAGTCCAGGCTGAATTCAGGGTATCTTCAGACTTCAGAAACTGTAAAACATGCATATATATTTTTATATATTATGATATATGTAAAACAGTATATAGATATAYATAGAGATATATATATAAAAYGCTGTTAGGGCACATGCAATAAAACATGCATGAAAAATTGATACATCCAATACAAAACCCCTATAAAAACCTTCATATTCAGTGATAGTGCTTCATGATCAAAGAAGACTGCAGAAAGAGGTAATGAAGATAACAGAAGGAAAAAGGAGAAAAAAAGTTATGTGAAAAAAACCCCCGAATTAAAACATCATTAGAAAACTGCCTGATGTTTAAGTAGCTCRAAAGAATGTTTATTTCAAAAAGATAGAATAGCACTGCTACTCTACTAGCTTGCGTTCTTTCTCCCTGGGACCAGTTAAGTCTGAGACAGCTGGGAAAACACAGTCAGTCTGCTTCCCCTCTTTAGGTACCTGGCTCCAGCCCTTCCAAGGTAGAAGCCAGGCTTTTGCTGCTTACCTTAAAAAATTGAGRTGTGGATATCTATTTCAGTAGCTGAAGCTTGTGAGCACTTCCATCATGATTCAAAGGTACTTTATTTCCATTCTTTGAGAAGTGTTGAGTCTCCAAGAACTTCATTCACTCACAAGAAAATGACTGAATGCCTTCTTCTTACCCTAATGTAACTGGTTTGCGTCAGATGTTTACACACCCTACCGGCTTTGTTACCTGCTTTGACTGATCCGTCTTGTGTAGCTAGGAAACTATGTTGTTTGCAATCTTAAAATCCATTTAGAGTCCTCTACCGTTCCACTGGAAACACTTTGGAAATCGACAAATCTAAACCAACAGAAGTCTTCAAGACTGTCTGGGCAGATGATTGTATGCTAAAATAAGAATTCTACAGAACATATCTGAAATAAGGGTGAAAAATTAAATGGAAGCAAATGTAGTGAACACAAAAGGATGGATAGGGACAGGACAGAAAGAATGGGCTAAGAGAACACATTTAAAGAAAAAGCAAAGCCCATGACCCTTTATTGCAATTCCCTCCAGAGATTAAGAAGGAACACCAAATTGCTGAGTCTTCCCGTTCCTCTGCTGTCAATACGAGTATTGGTTGTGTCTTAGGATTGCACTGGTTATGATAATTTGCTTTTACAGATCCCCASTTTAGGTCAAACTCAACTAGAACTAAAAGTTCCAACCAGACAGTGATTTTCTGAGGGCAACACTGTCTGCAAGTTGGTTGTGATTTTGGTGGGGTTGGGGGATGTAGAATTTTGGTGTTTGTTTTGTTTTGGATATTTTTACTTTTTTAAAAGTAAGGAAACAACACATACCCACCAAAAAATCACTGAACTGTTCATAAGGTACAAAGTTCAAGCACTTAGCAATTGTCAGCTGCCAGCATAAAGATTTGTCAGTAATAAGGTACAATGCAAAGGCTGTTGATGGCTTGTCCCGCTGACATCACATTTTGTACCAGGTGCATGAAGACTCTATGTCCTAGTCATGCCTTCTCCAAAATATAAATGAAGGAAATATGTCCACAAGACTAAGAATGGTGGGATCTGGAAACAGCCAGCATTTGCCAGGATTTCTCCGAACTCACTCTAGGCACCTCAGGTAAGGCATTATGAAGAACTGGATTTTGTGAGGCAGCTTCCTTGACATCATCATCAAGGAAAAGGTATTCCAACATTAGCCTTGATAAGGAGGTGTTTTAGTTGCAAATGTGACAGTGTCAGCTTTTATCCCAGCAAAAATAAATGAAATTCCGATAACTGCCCATCATAATTTACCTTCTTCATCAGTTTAGTACAATTTAAGTTCAGGAAAGTGGGGGATGTATTTCTAATGAATGGTGTTTCATAGCCAAGAAATTGTTTAGGCTGGTAACTGCCTAGGCTCATAACTGACATTAATTTGTATAGGAAACTGAACACGAAAACTTGCTCTATCATGAAMCTTTTCAGTGTTTGCTTTCTCATGGTTGTTGGTTGCCAGGGAAGTAGTGAGTAAACGCAGGCTCTCACCTAGAGCACTCAACCGTGAAGTTCTTCCTGGTCTGCACCTCAGCCAAAACCAMATGAAGCCACTCCTGCTCCTGGCAAGACAGGGGAAAGTCCTACCCATTCCACGCTCTGAAGCACTTTTCGGAGAAGAATTTTCCTGAATCCCGAAGCAGTTGCGCAAGTTTCTCTCTACTGGAGGTAGCAATGAGAAGTTATTCTTTGTAAATTGCTATTTTGCTTTTTAAAATCATATTATTAACATGCAGCCATAAACAGCCATTATTAGCAGCAGCCATAAATTTAGGGCATATAGATAAACAGAATAAGGAGACATAAATCAATGGTGACAATTTTGTTTTAAGTAGCACAGGATATAAAATATTCAACAAGCATTGAAGTGCTGGACTTATCCTGCACTCACTACATTCTCCAAAATCTAATGAATGTTTTATCATTCTGTGTCTGCACTGCTCCAATACCCAACAATCCAGGCACAGATCCTGATCCTTGTCTGCTGGAAATCATAGAAACCCATAACAAAATAACACTTTATTTTATCTACTTATGCAAATAAGTGTGCAGTATATGGGTTATATTGGACTTCTCTAAACATGGACATTCATGGACCTGTTGGATCAAGTCCAGAGAAGGGCCATGAAGATGATCACAGAGCACCTCTGCTGTGATGACAGACTGACATGGACGGGGCTGTTCAGCCTGGAGAAGGTCCCCAGGGGAGACCTCACAGAAGCCTTCCAGTACCTTAAGGGAACCTGCRTGAGAGCTGGAGAGGGACTTTCCACAAGGCCATAGAGTGACAGGACAATGGGCAATGGCCTTAAGCTAGAAGTGAGAAGGTTTAGATTAGATATTGGGAAGAAATTATTTACTGTAAAGAGAAGTTATGGATGCCCCATCCCTGGAAGTGTTCRTAGCCAGTTGGAATGAGGATTTGGGTAACCTGGTTGAGTGGGTGGCATCTCTGTCCATGGCAGAGGGTTAGAACTTTAAGGGCCCTTCCAGCCCAACCCATTCTATGATTTTGTACAATATAAAACCCAACAATAACATAAAAAGAATGAAGTCTGGCAACAATTTGCATTAGCTTCTGTATACTGTGGGACATGTTTAAACTGATGCAATGAAAAATACCATAAACAAACACAAAAAATTCCATTAGATATTTTCTTTCAATACTACTGAATAATTTCCAAAAATATTTAGCTAGTCAATTGATTTTATAGAGACAAACAGAGCTATCAGTAATCTGATATTACTGAATTTATCAGTAATCAGTATTAGCTATCAGAGCAATACCTAACACTTTCCATCTCCTAGTGATGTAAGCGAAAAGTATCTGGTATCAACGAAATAAAATGGAGTTCCAGATAGTTCCCAGGATTAATTAAGTTTAGGATTTAAATATCATTTTCAAGTCTTTTGTCATAAGAGATGTGTTGACAAATACATTTAGAAAGTGTATTAGTTAATCATGCTTTTTTAAGTTATTAATGTGCTTGTGGTACGTGTTTATATTTGCTTATTTTTCCTTACACTTCATTAGTCTTCTCATATAATGTACAATTGTTTGATAATATAATACGAAATAATACATTTGCTTAAAGTGAGGAACATTTATTTGTATAAAGTTGCTACTTGACCACAATGGCTGATTGGTGCATTTGAAAGTTACTATTTGATGACTGATAAAACTCATTATTGTGATCACTGACATCAGTGACAAATTGTTTCTAATGCACATATGTTGTCTGTCTCAACATGTGCTACTGGAACATCCATTGTACCATTGAAGTTGAGAGGACCAACACTGGGGYCCATCCTGTGCCATGGAATGACACTGATCCTTGCTCCCAGCTGAGAGTAGCTTGGCTGACACCTGGGCAGCTGCAACATTTTTCTGAAAAAAAAAAGTGCCCACACCTTAACATTCATGTTCCTAAGGTTTTTTTTGTTTTGTTTTGTTTTTTTTTTTTTTTTTTTTTTTTTTTTTTTTTCCTTTCTCCAAGTGAACAGGAGGTCTCCTCCTGGCAAGATGCTGCCAGCTGCCTAACTAGCAAGCTGGAGTCTTTAGAAGCAGCCCCAATGTAGAGCATAATATTTCTCTTTATTTTTTTAAATCACTCCTTCTCACTCAGGTGCTGGCAGCATGATCAGGTATCTGCCCCAGGCAGCCTTCCCTGCATCGTGGAAGCATATAACAGCAGTGTGACCTCCAAACTCAGCTTTATGGTACTTCCTTTTTGCTTTTCGGGTAAGCAGTTTCAGACTGAGCCCATGACTTCCTGCAGCTGCAACAGCACAGCTTGAGGGCTTGCTCTTCCTGAGTTAGTAACTTGTTACTGTGATTTGTTTACTGGTTTTGAGTGTACACCACTAACAACTTAGTAACAGTATCCACAATTCACTGCAATAATCTGGGCACCATGAGCTATTCTGATTTAAGCGCGGCTCATTTCCTGTCTACCATTTAGAATACTCCAGGGTGTTTGWGTTGCATATAATTTATCTTGGCCTCTGTAAAATCTCCCTGGGAGAGATTTCTGTTGCCTTGCAAGCTGCCCATTCAAGTTTCATCACAGCAGGATTATTGTGACAGTGGAAAACTTCCAAATTAATTTTGTTTGGAAATTCTTTTTTTCTCATTTGTACACCATGCCTCCATTGAATGCAGGATGGTTTATCTACCTGTTAAATATGATCAACATTCTGAAAATGAAACTCAAAGCAGTGTTCTCTCCCTCAATATCTTTCACYGGCACCAAAAAAGACTAGGCTGGAACTGAAAGCAAATGTGGAAGGAGGTCTCAAATTACATGAAACTAAACAARATCAGTCAGCATGTCCTAATAAAAGTTTCTCTGGAAATGAAAAAGCACCCTACTTTTTTTCTTGTGGTCTCCTGCTATACATATGCTACACTTCTCTCACTGCCCATTTCTCATCCAAGCTTCTGATACCAATCCTCTGTCCCAGAGTGGAGCAGTGACTGAGCTGCCACATCCTCAGTATCCATGAGACTAACATGGCAAGATGTTAGCAATCCTCTGGTTTCCAAACACATATTCAAGAAGAATATATAATGGGCACTAATATAATGGGAGTAAAACTCAGTCCCAAACCACCTGAACTCTACCATGCTGTAAAGTTTGTCAGGGGCTGTCTAGCAGAGGAAGTGATCCTAAAGCAAATAAATATGAAACACCAGGATGCTTAGGATGCAAAGGTCTCTGACAAGCAATTTAAGGAAGATGAAAGCTGGATGAAAATAAGACCTGGAATCTCACTAACTAGGAAGCACTACACGTGTCTATAATATATATATATATATATGTATGTACATATATATGAATAAATAAACATATAAATAGAAAAATATGTAAATAAATATATAAAACCAAATACCTTTATGCAAATATTCACATAAATATACCTTTTRGTCACATAGAGCTTATGAAGAAGCTATTAGTACCACATACAAAAAAATCTGGAGAGAAAGCTTTATATAGAGAGACACTTGCATCTGCAGTGGACTGCCACGAGGTGAGTGCAATCCTTTTCAACAGCTGAATACCTGGCAATAAAGTATATGTGGAATTTTCTGGGTGGAACTAGGAGCAATTTACCTATTGTCCAGTGCAATAAAAAAAACCAGTAACTCCCTAAGACAAAACAAGTAGACATTGTTAACTGAGTATAAACAGGGAGGTTGGCCCAGCTGACCCTTGTGGTCCCCTCCAACTATATCTATTCTGTGATTCTGTGATAATTAAACCCCAAAAGAGAATAATAATTAAAAACAGCTTGAGAATGGATTTCACACCTGCCCATCTGGTGTAGAAAGCTCAAGCAACTGGTAATGTGTGCTGATACAACTGGTTACAAATTCTCTATTACAAAAAGACAATTCCCGCCCTCAATGAAAAAAGGTCTGACTTGGGGAAAAAGTAAAACATGTGACTACATTGAGTTGTGTGATATGACTCTGTTCATTCAAGCTGTAAAGAAACTTTGATTATGCCTACAAAGTAATAATATCTATTTAAGCTCTGTAATACCTGTGCATCTTTTCAATGCAAAATGAGGAATCCCCGAGACAGTACAGACAAGACAATACGCTTTCAGACACTTCGTACGTATTGTAACGACTAGAGGGAAATTTTGCACCGGTCTGAGTGCACAAAGAGACTAAAATCGAAGCACCCAGATAATTTTCAAAAAAGCAACAATGAAACTAATTTTAGGCCTAAAAGAAATGTGTGCTCTCTGAAGAAACCTTAAGGGATTCTTGGGAAACTAGCAGCATCTCACAACATGTTATTAGATGTGAAATTTTAAAAAATGCACTYGATGAACAGTGGTACATTTATATATCCCAATGACTACTAAGCACAGACTGAGCCTTGAGTTTGGGATGAGTTTGGGGCTAAAAAGCCCAAATGGTTTCTAGATATGACCAAGCCTCCACACTTACATCTTCTTCTTACATCAAGAAGACAGTAACAAGGATTTGCAGACAGTTTTTAAGTTGGAGTACTTTTCTGTTTCTGAACTAGGTGATGTCACATAATTGGCTCCATCTTATACCATGGCATCCACTTTTCCATCTTGAGTGAAGCTCACCTTGAATGAAGTTTCCAAGAGCACCTTGCCAGTGCAGCTACAGTGGCCGTAACAGGTAATAGCAGCAATAATATGGATACAGCTCACACCTACAAAACTGACTTTCTGCCGCTTACCACTAATCCCTAGTTCCTTTGCAAGACAGACTTCCATTAGCAGTATTATTTTGATAGATGGATTTTTGGTTCTTAATTAAGTAAAAATGTTTTAGAATCTCACCCTAACTTCCTTTTGTGCACAACTCATCTTCATAAGCTTCATGTGTTTCTGCAGAGCTTTATCATTATTACAAAAAAAAAAAAAATTGCACCTTTACAAATATAAAAAGAAAGAACAGAAGAAGTGAACAGGAATTAAATCCTCTAGTATGAGTAATGAAGTAATCTCACGGTTATACCGTGATTTCCATGGTGTTCTTTAGTAATGTATTTTAAAGTCAAATTAAAAATCAACAGATATTTATAGAAAACTTGAGAGGGATGAAAATAGTTGAGAGCACAACAGTAATTGGAAACAATTTTTAAATGAAACCTGCTTCATGCAGCCTAAAATAAGAACATGAGGTTAATGGAAAAAAAAGTAGAAAAGGTTTCCTGCATTGATAAGTCTGTTAAAAAACCCCTGTTTTATGAAGACCCCAGAGTACACAATAATTTCAGTAATAAACACTGTGTTCCTACCAAATTAACTCCAACATAAAAAGTACACCAGGTTCTTAAATCTCTGTTTTCACTATTTATATGCCTGCTGATACTGTCCTTTCTTTTAGCAGTTGCTTTTGAAACATAAAACCAACATACATACTCACTGGTCTGAAAATACAGTAAACTGGAAAAAACCTCTGAACATAGTATCATGTTTACCACTGTTAGTATGAGCTGAATCTGGTTTGAATTTGAATCAGAAAAAATACATACAAGGATGTTTACAATTTTCTATTATAATCTTACAAGGAAGATCATTCAAATACATCATAATTCAACTGAAATACATTAATAAGACTCTTCTAATTTTCATAAATGTCTTTTAGAAATCAAGCCACCTTCCATAAAAGCACATAATTCATGCATTCTACCCAACAGTACTTTTCCTGTRCTACTTTTTCTCTTCCATTCTGTAGTTCTGTAATGGCATGCAATACCTAGAAATGGTTTTTATAAAAACATTCTTGATATGAGCAAAAAAAGAATAAAAAATTACATGGACTGGAACCAAACTTGATCTGATACCTACAAGAAATTCATAGGTTTAAATCTGAAAGTAAAAGGATGAGCAAAGAAAATCAAGGTTAGCAAGTAGAGTTCCAGCAGTTACTACTTTAATGGCTTCATATTTCTATAAAAGTTTTTCAGAAATGGGACCACAAATCACAACAAAAATAACAGCTGGATGATCTAATCCAGGATAAGAAACAAACAAATGAAAAAAATCACCAATTTTCTGGTAATTAGATAGCTTTTTACTTTATAATTCCCAACCATTTAATAGGACTAAACAGATCATCTTCAGAAATAGTACTACCATGCTTTGTACTGAAGCATCATGGCTGTCTGTGATTGGCATAAATCCAGCTCACACATTTTCTATTTTGAAAAAGCTTTCACTGTGTTCAGCCACTGCTTCTCATGGAAGAAGCCAACTGTTTTCTACTTCCCCCAATCCTCAGTGAATCACAAATTTATAAATTAATTCCAGTCACTACAGACAAAATATATTAAATACATATKATACATATTATTACATCAATTTGTATTAACTAAAATAAATATCTGGGAATGATAAAGCTATACTAAAATGAAATGAGAGCTTCAAAAAAGTTTTGATAGAAGAATATTAATTTGATTTGTTTAGCTCAGCATAATATATATATACCAAATTGATAATGAAATAATTCTGTATATATTTCTAACCAAATTAAAAAATAAGTTAAAGAGGAAGATCTCATTAAAAATATGAATGGTGCATCAGGATTTAAAGTAGGGTTACATGATACTTTCAATTCAAAGAAAACCTGACTATGGATAAAGCTAGAAAGTTGTACAGGCAATGGGTTTTTCAGTTGCAGGGGGGGAAAGCAACCCCGACTTTTTGGACAAGAATTTTCACCACCAAAATATTTTCTTAATTACTAGGTTTTGTTTTCTTGGGTGAATAAAATTTCAGCACTTTTTGACCCAGGTTAGACAATGGCATTAATTAAAACAAAAATGAAGAAATCRTTTTGAGGAACTCATCATAAGCAGAACTGAAATATGCTCCAAGTGGCCTAAAGAACAACACTCTTCTTAGTGGTCACATCATTACCACCAGGTCTTGTGTCATTCATCCACAGTAGAGGAGATGCCATTTAATTTCCTCTTCATCCTGAAGAACCCGAAGAAGAGAATAAGATTTATTGGTGAATGAAAATTTTAGGGTGAAATTTTCACCACTTTTTTTTTAAACTATACTTTGCATGGATTGTTTCAAAGAAAGTATGAGCTCTTAACTCATGAGTGGTGACAGAGGATTGGTACCCCCTGCCATAGGAGATGGTTTGAGGGAATACCCTGATTACTTAGGCAGCAGCATAAAAAAGTAGATTAGAAACCACTTTCAGTGGTTTTATGAAATCATTTCCTTGGCATTTATATAGTATCTGAAAACTAACCAGATATGCCAAAATGTTTTAAGATGCTTCGTGAGACAAAATGTTTTGATGTTTTGAAACTGTTATAATTTTCATTTAATCTGAAACTCTTTTTCCAACTGTGTCCAATTTTTTAAAGCTTCAACTACTATCTCTTGCTACTTCTGTAGAAAGAAAATTTCCCCAGAATTTCCACAATTGTCAATAACAAGATTGCCTTACAAAGATCCAAAGCAGAGTTATATCTGTATGTAATTAATCATTATTAATAACCTTCCATAACAAGATGTCCTTCTCTAGACTGTTTTCAAGTTTCCCTTCAGTTTCCACACATCATCTCCACATGCTATCTACCTTTGCCTCTACCTTTTCATTTTCTTTCCTTTGCCTTTTCGTGCTAGAAGTAAGGCCCAGATGACTTTGATCTTATCTGTCCACTTTAACTCTCTTGCAGGTTCACCAGTTYATATTCATCACTATTCTAAGAAATCCAATACATAAACAGAAAAGATAACACATGAAATTCAAATACTGTGTGAAGACCGTTGTCACTTCTTGTGGGGAGATGAATAATAAATCAGGTCCAGGATCATGTGTGTCAGGAAAGAGATTTAGTTTTAGACTCTCTGAGCTATTGTGCCTTTGTTTAACAGTGTGCACTGATGACCTGACTCCTGAACTGCTAGAACAGGAAGTGTGAAGCAGGGCCACAAYGGACCAACCTAAAGCAGAATGGAACCTGCTAACAAGGGAGACTGTGTGCATGCAGCCAATACCACAACCCAGCTCCAGTACCCAGCTGGAGGAAGATATGAATCGACTTCTTGAATCTAATCAGCCATATCTTCTCTGTCACGTAAATCTATAAGTCAGTAAGTCATGACACAACACTGTTTGTATCCTTCTCTCTTTCAGTATGGTGGGAAGCAAGAACCTGTGCAAAAGCAAGTCTTTTCTTTCCAAAAATTCCAGATGGAATACATGCAACAAAAAAAAAGCAAGTCTTACCATATATTTTTCACACACAGTTACCACAACAAGAAAAAAATCACAATGAAATGCAGTATGAGTAGCAAGCTTTGAAATGTTGCTCCATAAGCATTAAAAGGATCACTAAGTTTCCAAGCTCCTCTAAATCTGTGCTCTTTTCATGCCCTGAACCACCAATATCAGTCCCAGCTCTTGTGTTGGTTATACTGACATGGTCACCAAAAGAATGACAGAATATCTGAGGGCCCATCAGCCAGATCCRCTGGCCAGCCAGTCACTACTGGACACTGTAGTCATCTGGACACTGAGCAGAGTAATTCTTCCACTGCTTTTGCTCTGRTCCGGTCTTTCTCTTTTACCTTATGATAGATTTCACAAAAAAATTTTGTGTAATGTCCAGAAGATATTACATCTAAATTAAATTTCTAGCTAGCCACCCTTCCATCCTGTAGTTATGCTTCAAAAGTGCTTAGGAAAGCCAGCATCCCACTGGCTAGAGCTGTGGCTATCCCTGCACAGCAGCCCCTGGGAAATTATATTGGGTTTGTGTGGTCACATTTTGGTAGCAGGGGAGCTATAAGGGTGGCTTCTCTGAGAAATTGCTAGAAGCTTTTCCCATGTCCAACAGAGCCAATGTCAGTCAGCTCCTCCAAGCTGGCCCCACTGCTGGCCAAGGCTGAGCCAGTCAGCCATGGTAGTAATGTTAAACTGAAAAAAAAAGTTATTGTACAGAAGTAATTGCAGACAGAGAAGAGAGGAATGAGAATATGTGAGAGAACCAATGCTGCAGACACCAAGGACAACAAAGCAGGAGTGGCAGAAGGTTCTCCAGGAACCAGAGAAGAGATATCTTTGCAGCTCATGATAAAGACCATGTTGAATCAGGTTGTCCCCTTGCAGCCTGCAGAGGTCCACAGAGGAGCAGAGATCCACCTGCAGTGCCTGGAGAAGTCCCACACCAAAGCAGGTGAATGCCTGAAAGAAGGTTGTGACTGTGGCTCTGCAGGAAGCCCTCTCAGGCTACTGAGAGGACCTGTGGCACTGTGGAGAGAGAATCCCATACTACCAGGTTTCCTGGGAGGTATTTTYATCTCACAGAGAACATATGCTGGAGCAGCCTGTTCTTCAAGAACTGCAAGTCATGAAAAAGGACCGACGCTGGAGCAGTTTGTGAAGAGCTGCAGCCTGTGGAGAGAACTCATGCTGTCTCCTGTGTGAGGTACCCCAAGCTAGGGCAGGGAAAGGACTCCTCTTCCTGAGGAGGAAGGAGTGGCGGAAACAATGTGATGAACTACCTGCAACCCCTGTTCCCATCTCCCTGCTAGCTGTGGGGAAGGAGGTAAAGAATCAGGAACAAAGTTGTGTCCAGTAAGGAGGGACAGGTGGGGGTAAGCTATTTTTAAGATCTGTTGTACTTTTCATTATCCTACTCTAACTTTGACTGGTAATAAATTTAATTAGCTTCCCAAAGTACTGTGATGGCAATCAGTGAGTGATCTGTCCCTGTCCTTATCTTAACTCATGAGCCTTTCATTCTCTCATTTTCTCTTCCCTGWCCAGTTGAGGAGTGATAGAGAGGTTTTGGGGGACATTTGGAAGTCAGACGTGTTAAACCATCATAGGAATCCACCCTGTCCTTCACTCCCACTCTGTCCCTTTCCTAGGGACAGAGTACTCACTCACGGCAATCAAGATTTTGGCTGCACCTCAAGCAGGACTTTTGGCAAGGCCTTGGAATCAGCACAATTCATACCCCAAGTGCTGTTTTAGTCCTACACACGTAACCTATTCCTCCTCCCTCAGCAGGACTTCGCTCCCACGTGCATTGGAGAGCAGCTAGGTACATTTTCTACACTTCAGTGTCACCTCCAGTAAGCATTTACCCTCACAAAATCCAGCAGCTGAGAGGCTGGGCCCGCTCCTGCCCAAGTGGATGTCCCACAGCCCCACTCCCAGCTGGCCTGGATCCCTCACTGTTCTGAGGGGCTGGTGGCCTACGAGGCCTCAGGYTGGCCCCACTCTCTAGGGAAAGCCTTGGTCTGCAGGACCCTGCTTTGCTCTCTTTCTCTGCCCGAAGGAGGATGTCCTTTTGGCCAGGAACTGCTTCAGAAGGGTTATGGCACACTTCCCCTGCCCTCTCCTGGGATCTGTCAGCAAGTCACCTCTGGTGGGACAGTGAGCATGTCAGGTCAGTGACAACCCTCGGCTGCAGTCTTGTCCGCGAACCCTGCAGGGGCAGTGTTTGGGTTCAGTGCCTGGAGGCCGATGCAGACGTGGCAGTGGGGCTGCAGGGGGTGAGGGATACACTTTGGAGCCTTGTGAGGTTCTGCGCAAGTCCTGCCACAGCTGCTTCAGCTGTGAACTTCCCATCCTGGAGCACACTCCTTTAGGGAGCCTCTGATGGACAGACTGTTCAGATATGAGAGATTTTGCACTGAATAAGAGAATGTTTCATGGCAATACATGTAGCAAGGAACTCTTAGATCTGTGGGGATTTTTTTCCTTTTCAGTTACATTTTTTATTTGCTGAATTCTCTTGCTAAAAATCATCGTTGCTATGTACAGCAAATGCATGTATCTGTATTTACATAATTTTCTATCATATTCTGGCCAGAATTGCAATTCAGATATTATAAATATATGCAGTCTTTATCACATCTGGCGCTGATATTTAGAAACATCACACTGAAGTGGTAATAAGTATGGATAGAACTAGCCAAGGCAGTGCCATATTATATTATATTATATCATGCTAGTTCCACATGCCATATTAATGTCTTTCCTCAAGGGATCTTCAGCTCAACACTGTTCTTCTTGGACMTTTACATTGCCACTGAATAGTGCAGTTTGTGATGCAAGGTCCTCCATCTCTTCAACCATGAACTTAAAAAAAAAACAACCAAGGTAAGAAGCAAGCTGGAAATTGTGGTGATTTTCACAGCCGAAGGAATGCAACGTCCCACACAACAACAAATCCAGGCATTGTCATGGCATACACTCCCATCACTGTGGAACTGCAGAGAAATGGTAGGTACTTCAGCACACTGCAAACACTGACACTCGTCTTCTCTCCTCCGTCCTTCCTGTGATCTTCAGCTCCTGCTTCTGTTTGTCTTACTGTCCCACAGTGACTGCTACAGTGGTGAAGATCACTCAATGAGCAGAAGATCCTCTGAGGATTTGCTGAAGAGTCATGGCTGGGTAAAACTAATTGCACTTATTATAAATATTCCTATATTCATAGTGAGTGAAGTACTGACTCAGTAAAAATTCTGTCTCAATTAAGTAATATTCTGCTATTTTTTAAAATAATACTTTCTTGCTGAGTTTTGAAACTATATCTGTGCATATTTGAGCTAGTAAATCCATTCATACAGAAACTTTGCCAGCAGTAGTTAAATATAAAAAAATGCTTCATATTTTGTCACCAGTCAAGTTCCAACAAAATGTGTTGGAGTAATTGCAGTTTCAGACACTTCGTTGCCTTTAAAAAGTGTGAATTTCAGCTAGAAAGAGACAACTTCTCCCAAACAGACATTCATCAAATTATCAGCTTTGTTGAATTCCAGCACCTGAATCCTGCATCAAACAAAAAGAAACTCTAGAGCAAAGCTTCATTCTCAGTTCAAAATAGCCCTGGGCAAAGATTTACAAGACCAAGCACCTAAGCTCAGATATGTCAGCAATCCTGAGTCTTTTTCTTCATTTTTCAGTTTGCATTCCTTGTCGTGCCTTTGCTCAAAATGCCATCTCTTTGGATTAGTATTGTCATAACGTGACCTTCATGCAATATAAGTACAGTAGAGACCTACACTTAAATAGGATTTCCAAGTAGAAGTAATTAACAGGAAAAACATAATTGTAAAAATGAGCCTGGACATAACCTTATTCATTTACTTATTATTTTGGAGATATTTCAGTGTTGTAGGACAGATGAGATGCAATTTTTCCTTAAAAAAGGAGGGGGGTTCCTCTGTAAACTTCCCTTTCCTTATAATTCCAAGAGAAAGTACTTTAGAAGAGTATTAAGAGAAGTGAATAAGGTTTTAGTTTTACACAGAACAGTACTATTCCTTTATCTTAATTCATTTCCTGAAAAGAGTTTTGARTCTTTGGAGTTCCCTTAGAGGCACAGAGAAGCTCAAATGACTTGCTGTCACATGCACAGTGACATTGGTTTGGGTTGCTTAGTAAAAAGAGTCCTTCAGTAATAATCTTGTTTGAATTGTATTATATAGTAAAGGATGATCCATTGTCAGTCAGAATTTCACTAGTCTGCCTTGAATGATAAATATCGGAGTTTGTCCTTGAACTATGTTTACYGTCTTTCTTGTATCTCTTGCACCATAGGTCCTTCATTAGCTTGACAAAATAACTTCTGAACTTCACTCCAATAAATGCATAGAGCACAGGGTTCACACAACAGTGTAAAAATGCTATGGCTTCAGTGGTGTATCTTGCATAAGCCATTATCTTGTCACTCTCACAAGACTTGTCTATCTTGCCCATGTTGACAGCTATGATGAGAAGAACAATGTTATAAGGTACCTGGCAAACTAGGAAAACAGCTACAATTAATACAATCACGCGGATTGCTTTGTTTCTTTTGGAATTCTGAGCTTGTTGTAAGGATTTGACAATGAAGGTATAGCAAAAAATCATGAATATGAAAGGAATAAAAAATCCAAATCCAACTTGTAGCCACAGCAGCAGTGATTTCAGCATTGTGCTTTCAGACATTCCGTCAAATCTGTGATCACAAAGCTCTTTGGTTTCATTTATAGAGAAGCTGTAACTTCCACTGTACATAAAAGAGGAACTAGAGATTAAAATTGATGATACCCACACAGCCAAACAAATGAGCTTGCTATGTGCAAGAGTCCTTGCCCTGATTTTAAAAGACTTTGTTGCCTGTACGATAGCAATGTACCGGTCCACGCTGATAAAGGCCAAAAGCAGCATGCCACAGCTGAAGTTGATTGCATATATACCTCTGGTCATTTTGCAAATGAAATCACCAAAAATCCATTCATCAGCAGCATAATTCACTGCCCACAGTGGAAGAGTAAGAACAAACAGTATGTCTGCTATGGCCATGTTGAAGAGGTACACATCTGTCATGGACTTGGTTCTTTCATATAAAGCAAAGGTCATCACCACAAAAATGTTACCAAAGAGGCCAATGATACAAATCAATGAATATGCAACTGGCAGAAATGCTTTTGTGAAGTTCCTGACTTCCAGCTTAGAACAAGGTTGTGTGATCTGAGAAGCATAGTCTGAATAATAGGGGTAATCTGTGGAATGAGGGTCTGTCTGTAAAAAAGGAAAACACCAGTTAACATACAGATGTTAATCTTTAATTCCTGTATAGTAGAAACATGGTAGATAACTGACCACATATTTCATTTGCAAATGCAGTTAATACTACAGAGGAGACTTGTAAGAACTGTGTAGGAAATTTCATAAAATAATACTTAAAATACAAACATGGAAGTAATCCTTTTAGATGGCCCAAAGGTCTCCATATTTAAATACATTATGCAGTAAGGACTAGTCTGCTGTCACAGAAGACTTTATGGTGCAAAAGTCTGAAATTGAATTAGAGGTCTAGTTTTCTTTAYCCATATGCAAGGCAAATGAGCCTTTCTACCATGTTATGTATTCCATACTAATGTAGCTTGACTAAATCAAGCCCAAAAATGATTACTTCTCTCTACTGAGAACATGCAATCAATGACAGCTAGCCTGAGATACATCTACCTGCACCACAAAAAGCCAACTTGTAGCTATGAGAGGGCAAATCCAATAAACAGTGTGCTTTGACAGTGAACACTGCTATCAGAAACATCTCTTCAACTTATCACTCCTTAAATTAGGGATTTTGGATCTGCAGCCTCAAAAATCTGGGACTTACAGAGTCATTGCTTTATTGGTGTACTAATATAGTTTATCAATTAGGTACTTACAAAATTCATTTCGGCAGTAGACCTCTCAGAAAAATATGTTCAGAAGGACTTCAAAATACTTTCCCAAGTATTTCTGAAAAGGAAGTAGATTGGATTGGGAAACTAGCACAAGAAGTGTAAACAAGTAGAAAAACATAACTGGAAGTAAAACATCTACTCAAAACAGAATCTCATCACTGGAGCACGTTAACAAATCATACATCTCTACAGCAGAATGTGCAGTTGTAGAAAGTGAATGGTTTGTATCAGTATCATTAAGAGCACAGTCTTTCATATTGARTGTCTATAGGCTCATAAGTGATCTATGTGAATATGAGACTCTTACTTCACATTAAATTCACAGCACAAGAAATTAGAATAAATCAAATTTTATTTTCAGAAATTCTGTATGACAATGGCAATCAGTGTATTGAGGAAATATGGAAAAAATAAACAGCACTCCCATTACTTCATAACAGTAATGCAACACTTTCATTTTTTTCCACTCTGACTCTTCATCAGAGCTTTCAACCTCACATTAGCTGTCCTTTATTGTTATGCTAGTGAGGTAAATGAAAAGCACCAGAATAGTAGATTCTTATAGTATAAAGAATAGTACACAATGTATGAGCAGACTGAGCACAGGTGTTCAGTGCATGGACTTCAAGTGTAGCGCTCAGTGTGCAGTTCTGACAGCACCTCATGAAAACAGTTTGTTTTCTTTATCACTGTGATACCTAACTAGTTTACAAATGGTGGTTACTTAATTTGCACAGCACCCTGTGATGAGGAAGTATTACCACATTTATTTACAAGGGAGAACCTGAGTCATTATAGTTAAGTATCCACTTGAGATGTTCAGTTTGGGACAGTATTCCCCTCAACATCACTTTTAAGAGCACTTAAAATGATGAAGGACTTCAGTTATGTAAATTATTAAATCCATTGACTGTTTGCATTCAGGATCAGACTTCTGCAAATCAGATCACAGAGTCTAAAGTCACAGAAAAATAAAATGGGGAGCCTGCCATCATTGGCCACATGTGGGAAGCAGGGCTTAAATAACTTTTTCCACCTCACAAAGGAACTCATGGGCAGGAAATTAAATTCCTCAGCATTCCCTTGCATGTGTTCAATCCTTCCCTTCTTTCCTTTAGCTGCTCTCTGAGAACTTCACCTGTCATCAAGGCAGTAATTTCAGGGACTGGATTGCATGAGATGCCATTTTTGCTAAGGCTGTGATGAGCAGTTTTGTCTAGACTTGCCTTGTTTTTGCTAGCTGTTCTGCTAATTGGGAAGAGTACATGGGTCGGCTTTAAGTCTCCACAAACAAAACCTTCTTGTTTGGGAATTACCTAATGTTGAAAGAGAGAGAGAGACAGATAATCTCTAAAAGCAGGGCAGATGAAGTCCTGATATAACAGGGAAATTGGGGGAGGGAAAGAACAGAACACTCTCCAAAAACATAATGAGGATGACTCATGCGGGGGTGCTGACTTATGGCAGAGTGATGCAGGTGGGTAAAGACCCAGGCTATATGATGTGGTTAAGGCGTAGCAGCTTAACATGTCTAGGTTATTATTTTAGAAAATGTTATTTTATTGTTGCAAGAAAAAAACCATTCTAAGTGCCTGCTGTTCATGACTTTTTAACACCTACATGGTTAAAATATACAAAGAGAGCCTGGCAGCYTATCTCCTCTATGAAAGACACCTTTCATTCCACTTAACACTGACATAACAAATAGAAGGAAGATGACTGGGTGAAGGCATGTAGCAGAAACACCTGTGTTCCCTACAGACTGCAAGGAGGGCTAAGAAGGGAGATCTCTTCAGTTTGTCACTGAGGAAAGGCTCTTTAGTTCTCAGAAGATCTCAGCAGAGATCCCATAGAGAGCATCAAGCACTCATCACAGGACAGATGCTTCCTCTCCCTTATTCTACAGGAATTCGCAATGGCACCACCAGCACACATATRTTCATGAAGTTACTTCCACTGTCCAGCAAAAGCTTCCTGAGGATGGTTGGTATAAGAGTTGTAGCAAAGCACTCAAACTGAAATCAGAATTTCAGCGATCGGATTTAGACTTGATTTAAATCTCTTGAGCTGACTTCCTCTTCTGAATTTGAAATGGTGCTTTTTGAAGTTATTAAAAAGATGCACTGGCTGCTGAGGAAATTGAATCAGAAAACTTATAAATAAAATTTCCTTTTTGATTTAAATCTTTCTTTCAGTATTTCAGTAGGCACCTTTATAATCTGCATATTTACATCTTTATATAGCATTAATGTATTAGGTAAATATAAAAATATATATAAGGTGTTGCATATGTTCTAACATTGGTTATGTCCTCCATATGGGCATATGTCTATGCATATGCACTCGAAAGCACTTATGTTCGGAATATTAAATAAAATATATAAGCCTTGAATTTTTAAGCTTAATATTTTTCCACTTTTTCCACATCATCACGTTTTTTTCACTATGAAAGCAGTGTGGAAGTACTCAAAAGTAAGTGTAAACCACAATCTTAAGAACAAATATACTATTTGAATTAACAAACAAAAGACAATCAGTAAAGAGAAACCCAAGGAAAAAGACAGAATTCTATGAAGAAAAAAATCGGTCATTAAGTACTTTTAAGAGTAGTGCACCTTTATAAGTACAATTCCCCTTACATGTTCAGTTTAATACATTTGCCACATATATACATGGATTATAGATGACCTGCTTTATTTCAGTACTTACCCAATTTGAAAATCATCTGAAGGCCAGGAGAAAGAGGATGTGTGATTCTTTTAAAGTTTATTTTGTCTGCCTCAAGCACATTTACCATCAGCCTCAACAGGAATATACTTTAATTTAGAAAACAAGAAATAACAGCACTAGTTAAAGGTACAGAGTTAAATTGAAATCACCACCACTTCCTCCTGACAAGCAGCAGCAATAACCCATTTTTTTAGGTAAAGGAAAATGTTTCTTCCTGAAAGCATGCAAGCTGGAGGCAAATATTTTATTAATTTACTTATTAGTCTACCTATATAATGACATTACTTTTAAAATAATCAAGGCAAAGTTAGAATCATAAAAAGCAGGACGGTGATTGTTATTGTGCTCCTGAATGACCTGGTTTTGCAAAGGGTGCACTTAATGTCATGCAGATGAGTAGTCTCAACATCAGTCATTTAAATCAACAAGATTGCTTTGAGTAAAACCGTGAAATGTGACACGTAATAATTACCAAATTGATTAATAGCTGTCATAGAACAACAACAAAAAATATTCTGTTATATATCCGTCAAGGTGCACATAACCCAAACTTTTGTCCTGATCTGTTAATATAAAATGTGTAAATGCAGGTAAATAAGTAAATGTAGTTGCATTTGCCTGTTTGGCACAAACATGTTTCATTTCAAGACTTTGATTCTGAATACAACTTAGATATTTGGATTTGCAACAASGGGGGGGGGGGGGGGAAAGAAAAAAACCTGATACCCTCCCCTTTAAACTCCTTATTTATTTTAGATATTGTGTTTGCAATCTCATTAGAGATGCCATATGGCATAATTACAGACAGTCTCACAAGGTTCTAAGACATGATTAAATTAAYAGAACACTGGACCTAAAGAAATGCGGGATCATAGATGTTCTGCTCATTCTTTTTTATTTCTTTCTAAAGTGAGCACAACACAGTAGCAGAGGCCCCCAGCAGCTAAAGTGCTTGGTGCACTTAACAGTAACAACACTTTTCAGTAACTTAGTGCTGTTTTCACTTACCCAGTGGATTAAACAAAAACACTGCTCAGTGTCAAAAGGAGGACTGGTAGATTTAAAGCAGTATGTCATAATGGTTCATAACCCTCTARGCAGGCACATGTCGTTTTCTCAATGGCTTGTTTTCATTGGATCCAAGACTTCAGCTATTATAAAATACATTTGTATGTAACAAAAAGATACCTGAAAGCCCTGAAATGCAAGTCCTGTTTTACCTAAATGTGCATGTATATGTGGACACAATGTATGCATGTTTTGGTTGTTACTGCTAAATGGCGATCTTCACTATTTGATACATACAAAGCAAAAAAGTGTGGACTGTATCTGYGACTCAACTTCAGTGGGGTCACTATAAGATTAATTTGACTTCCTTATCCCTGTTTGGAATAAACCACTCTCTGTCATCACAGATCAGGAGCAGGTTATGATTAAAGCAATAACACAGGTAAGCACTTGAAAACGTTTTTTTGAAGTCCAGTAACATGGAGAAAAGAAGATGTGAGAGAAGTGCAGAGAAGAGGAGGTGAAGACAGAAGTCCCTATGAATCTTTCAAGACATTCTTAATCACAATAGCAAAGTAATTTTCATTCTATTATTTATAATTTTATAATTCATAAAAATTTCCATCATTAAAACTTCACAGGTTTTCAGGCCATTCTTTGAACCTTTGTGAAAGGGGCTTTGACTTTCCTTGTAACTATGTCTTTGTTCTGTTTTTGCTAATTTGCTCTTATTTGCATGTCAAATTGTAGTAATGCAAATCATCTAACTAACTTGAGATGAGACTTGCAAWGTATTTTCTGGACTTTCTTAGAAAGAAAAAGAAAAGCTTCATTTTGAAATCTCCTGTCCGTCAAGTGCTGCAAGGAACAGTACATTTACTCTTGATAAACTGAGGAGCATATCTCTTCGTAGTAGCATAACTATATCTAACAGCCTAGATCCTGTCTACTGAGAACTCATTTTCTGTAAACACTCCCTGAAGAAAAACAACTGATTCCTGTTCGCAGTCTCTGACTGCTTGAAAGAAGGGCTCAAACCCGGTTAAAAATTCATAGTAGGAGTACATTCATTCTGTTGGGAAAAGAATTTGCTCATGTCATTGTGGGATATTTCACTGAAGCCTTTCTAGTGCTTCTTTCTCATAACTTTGGGAGTGAAGAGATGRATGTGTGTCTTGCAAAGCAAACTTCGTTAAAGAAAGACAAACCTAACACATGCCAATCATGTAACCAGCAAATAATGAGGAGCAGAAAACCCCCTTCTATTAAAAAAATGTCTGTGACTTCAAACCACCAAGTCCATCATGACTGTAATACATATTCAAACAAGCTTCCAGTAATAGCTTCCATTATCTCTCTCAGACAACAACTTACTTCAGGAATACCAACAGATTAGCCTGCAAAGAAGCTGAACATTATCAACATAGTTTCGTGGAATGAGAGTCATCAAAAATAAATCAGATTCTTAATTGCTAATTAAAAGGTATATCAGAGTTTAAGCTGATGCATTACAAAAGCTATGGCTCATCTTGTTCTGCAATCAGGTGCTTTCTAATTAAAAGGTATCTTGTGGGTTTTCAGTCTGTAATATACTCAATATCCAGCATAAATAACAGTCATTCAGAAGGTGAAAAATTTACCATTTGGTGAACTCCGAAGTTAATACCAGGTAGCTGTTCCAACCTACCTTTTCAACACAGCTTCTTTTAATCCATCAGCCTTCTTTACAGACGCTTTGTGCTTCACCTTCACACTGTGGCAAGTGGAAAAAGATTTTTCATTTTAGTACAACTATTCCATAATCTGCATGTTATGCAAATGAAATCCTCACATGTAGCTAGTTTTGCTTCATGTGTTAGAGCTCTGAAAGGAAATCTTCTCTCATTTAACTAATATGGTCATCGTGGTTTCTCAAATCCTACCACGTTAGTTTTCTGCCACCATAAATTAAGGAAAGAGAATATTTAAAGATAAGGAAAACAGAGCCATTGTCTGAGTTGTTCTAGAATCCACATATTTCTTCTGGAATGACTCAGTATGTTGCCTTTTTTCATTTTAAAAGAAAGGTAGCATGCACCCCAATGTGGTTCCATCCTACTTTTATGTTCCTTCAGTTAAATTTAGATCACACAATCTGATTAAAAAATCTAGCCATCAGCTGAGGTTCTGGTCTCTTCATCATTCTTTTGGACTATAGAATGTAAACTGTATTTACATTCAATTTGTTTTTATGTTACTTATTTAATTTTTTCATCATGACTATCCTTCATCATCAATATAAATTTTCCTCTCATTAATTCTATCAAACTTCCCTTCTTCTGTTTGCATCTGGCTTTTTTTGCTGGTTTTAGTATTTCTGTATTTCATTTTCTGTTCTCTCTATTTCTTCCTCTTTCTTCGTTCAGCTTTTCTAGATTTCTCTTTTTCCCATCTCTTGTTGTCTTCATAATTTCTCTCCAGCATTATATTGTGTATCACCATGCCAAACTTCCTTCCCCTTTGATAATTTTTCTTCCCGTTTTCAACCTCACTCTCACCTGATTCCATTATCCCCTTGTCAGATGCAGCCCTCCTCTCACATTATGAGATGTCAGTGAGTGATATCCATCMCACATTGACTGGCATCCATCAGTGTTTTAATAACTGGATCATCTCTGTCAAACCAGTCAGAGAAAACAGAGGCCTCCTAAAGGGCTTATTTTCCACGCGGGGGAGATAGGGCTCAGGTGATTAAATGGGTACAGTTGTAAAATGAGCACTTGGGATGGAGAGGGCYTGCACAGTCAGTGCTTAGGTCTCACCTCTAGCCCAAGATATTATTGCATTTGTAACACATCACAATCCAACACTTTCATTCCACCAATGCACTTCCTACTTATCTCAAAAATTAAGTGAGACAGAAAAAAAMCCCAATGGGAAACAGTTTTCTCATGTTGGTAAAGATTCAGATGTGATTTCTCGCCAACTAAACATGGAATTTCTGAAAGAGGAGCAGAGTCATACTCAGAGCACTCCTCTGCTTCACTGCAGCATCACTTCTTAGAACCAGCCAAGTCTATAGCAGGCCTGAGTTCCAGAAAGAAGCATAAAGAGTAGTAAATGTATCCTCCTGTTAATAATCACTGACTTCAGATGAGCCAGTTAAACAAATTTTATAATATTGGATAAAACGTTGGTAAAACAAAGMTGTAAATAAAAAATTATCAGATTTTTAATGGAAATTTTTATAGCAAAAATGCTAGTTTATAAAATGCACCAAGATGCACAACAGCTGTGTTACTATAGCTGAGCTATGTAACTCAACAGCCTAGTTACTATATGCTTGTTTATGCTTTTATTCTCTTTTGTAGTCTGAGCTTATCAATAAGGCTAGGTTTCCTAGCTTTGAACAGAGAAAGCTGGCAGTAATGTCATTCCATGGCCTAAGACATCACAGAAGCTTAGATAGGAAAACGAACACAAATCATCAGGAACAGCAACTTCCATGAGACGTAAGACCAGCCTTTTCCAATTAACAGGCTTCAATTTTTCATCCAAATGTTTCTGGGATAGGTAAAGACATTCCAAAGGAAAGCTATGGTTTATTGAAATGGTGGGGCTTTTACTTTTGAGAATTTTTTTTTTCCAGATTATGCTGTATTTGGTCTGTTTCTTACTATTCCCCTTTGACTGCTTATCTTACAAGGGTTTAAAAACCATTTCTGGGGAAAGCACCTCCCTAGGTTATGCCAGAAGTAGTGAACCCTTACAGTGATGAATASAATTATACTTTCCTCGTGTTACCAAGGGCCAATCGAGTGAAGATGCCAGGCACCTGTAATCTCACTTATGTACTTTCTCAACCCACAAAAATCTGTTTTGTAGTCCAGAAAACATATGTTTGCTCCTGAAATCCCAAGAAAGAATGTGTAACACAAGTCACAGTCCCCTCTTTGAGGGTTTAAGATCACATTCTTGCTAAAGCGGATCTAATTTTTTTTGATTAAGTGTACCACCACAAGGCAAAATATTGCAAAATATTGCAAAATATTGCAAAATATTGCAAAATATTGCAAAATATTTCCAAATAACTGCTGCTTTCTGAAGTCAATGTTCTACTGCAAAAAATTCTGCTGAATTGTCTGCCAGTGTTTGACTAATTTACATTAGGCTGTAGAAGACAAGTGAATTTCCATGTTAGAAATACTGCACACACAAACYAAAGATACAAGAAGAGTCAAGTATGTAGTTGATGACATAATTTCTATGTTTTTGATCCTGTAGTCAGACCATACCCATTGTGGTACCTCTTTTTATTGCTTGACTCAGTCACTTGCTCTCTGTTTCATGTCTCATTGAAACAACTACCAAAGTAGTTTCTCAGAGCCTGTCATCACTCTGTACTCCCAAACATTTATCTTTAACCTGAATAGGCTGAAGTCAGTGACCTGATTTCTTTTGACTTGTACTTTCTTCATATGACTGTTTTTTACAAGAGACCCACACCAAAGAATGCCTCAATCTCATTTCTCCAGCAGTGGGCTTCATGACTTGTGTAAGAGCTAAAACAGTGTTTAAAAGTTGCTCATATACCTAATGGTGCAATTGGTTGTGTAGTATGGAAATTTTAAGGCACCTGGGATACCAGATCCCACTTAAAACCACAGATGGTGAAATGGAAGAATGAAATTTGAACTTGTGTCTGCACCATATGCAGTCCCTATGCAGGCTGGATACAGATCAAAGATAATTTCTTCTCTCCAGCAYGGACTAAAGTACAGCACATGCCTTTCAGTGCATGAACTGTGATTTTGCTGATTGCAAAGACAAGCTGGAGGTGTTGGCTGGCCACTTCAATGAGACAATGACTCCCTCATTTTACATTTACACCATAGTGCAGGCTGCAGCCACTAGCCACACCAATGACCTGAGGCTACTCAGAGAGAAACTGCCACAAGAGATTGCTCTGCAAGGAGGAAAATCTCCTTCCAGGTCTTCTGGACAGCAGAATTACTGTTCTTAACAGCCACCACGGAGATGCCACTTGTGCAAGCTGGTGTAGGAAGGAAGTTGTGTCCTAATCACGTATCCTCTCTATGGTCAGATATTAATCAGTGAGATGATCAAGCACATTTAAATAATTTTGCTTTTAATAAGTTTTAAATGTTTCAGGCACTTAAATTTCACAGCAGAAGAGTTGTATCATGATCCCTTTAGAGCCTTTAGCTCCCTTTTATATCCTACCCATTAATTTCTGTGTAGGTTAGGGGAGAAAGGAAATGCAACAGTGCTATGTTGTGCCAAATAGATGAGAGAGAGTAATTGCTGACACAGGATCCTCTGCTATGCACTGCTAACACATCAGTCTGAATTCATATTGCAGCAGATAAGTAACCTTTCACTTCCCTTCCAAAAGTGGGCAGCTGCTGTTATCATTTGATCTCTAAGTCTATATGCATGCAGTCACTTGTGGTTAGGGCTTTGATAACATTGATTTTTCCACTGTGATTTCAAAGGTGGTAAAAGAAAAGAAAACAAAGAAACCAAAGAAGTAACAGGAGGCACATTACTGAACGTTTCTTCACAGGAGAAACAAATTAACATCTGCTGTTGATTAATTTTGTGCTCCATGGAGAATGCAGGMATGTGCTTACATCCTTTCCTGAGGGATAAGGGGTTTATTTCCATTAATATAATCTAGCCTGCACAAAAACAGGAACTTGCTATTGCTGTGGGGCAGATGTGTTAGTGAATTGAGCATCGCAGGTAAACCAACTAAAATTATACTCCACAGCAACAGCCTGGAGAGTGAAGAACGGTAAATGGCTAGCCCAGTTACCCAGGTATTGTACTGCCAGGTGACACCAGGAGCACAAAGGGACAGGTCAGTTATGGAGGCATTCTGGCACTGATTTGAACTTCAGAGCTGGCTCATGGGTTGACCCTGGCTGGAGGCCAGGTGCCCACCAAACCTGTTCTACCACTCCCCTCCTCAAATGGATAGTTGAGTGAAAATATAATGAAAGGCTTAGGAGTTGAGATAAGGCAGTTGCTTAACCTGGGCATCTCTAGAGCTGTCATATTCTCTCATATGTTCTTATTCTTCTCTTCTTAACCATAACTGTTCTTTTGAAGGTTTTTTCCCCCCCTTTTCTTAATTATGTCACCACCACTGATGGTCTTGACCAGCAGTGCATCTGTCTTGGAGCATCTGGCATTGGTTCTGTTGGACACAGAAGAAGCTGTAGCACCCCTCACCCCCTCTACCAAAACATTGCCACATAAACCCAATATAACCTGGAAAATCATAAATATATTCATGCCTCTTAGCCTTGTCAAAGAAACTTCTCATCTGCAGCTGTGGTAAGCYACTATGAGGCCTAGGCCTGGTCAGGGGAGAGAAGGCCCGTGAAGGTTCTGGAACAGTCTGAACAGTTGGCCAGCAGCCGGYGGGTGCTGTAACAGTTCCAGTGGGGCCTATCTCGAGTACCCTCGTGGCCACAAGAACCACCAGTGTAACTATATGGCAAGGGGAGTCAGCACGTGCCTTCTGCAATGGCAGAACTGCCTTATAAGGAATTATATGGCATTTGTAGGGGTTTGTGAACATTAAATTACTGTTATTCCTGTTACAAAAAGCGTTACGTGTGACTGCCATTACCGTCAGGAACCAAGGGTATAAAAACCCCCATACCGCATAATGAAGTTTGAGAGAGATGGCACGTTCTACCACGTCTAYGAGGTCRTTTCTGTCTCTCTCCTGTCCCCTGGCAAATGGCCACTCCGACAAATTGCAGCAAGACTTTTTAAAGGTTTCTCAGTGTATCTTTCTTACCCAGTGTAAAGCTATGCCAGATATTTCAGGTGGCAGATGCAGTACAGCCGCCAAATGATCTATTCGTCTTGCTCCAAGTTAGATTAATTTTGATGCCCACCCAGGCACCTTGCTCATCTCTTCATGGCATTGTCCTTTTTCTCACTGCAGGAGGATTGGACCAGATGACCTTTAAAGGCCACTTCCAAACCAAACTATTCTATTTGTCTATAATTATATGATTGTGTTGAGCAGCACAAACATGTTCTTTACTGAGGGGGAAAGGCACATGTGTCTGTGAGGACACATTCAAGAAAGTTTGTAACTGATAGCTACCTATGGTCCTTTCCTCCCAGCATGTTTTGGCTGCCTCCACCACTGAGATTTTGAGAAGTGAACTAGCATTYATCACATCCTGCTTCATTTCATCTTTCTCCCATTTTGCTGGTTAGGTTCAATAGGCATCTAAATTTGCACCGGTCTGTCACTCATTCCCAGTAGGCTCTCACTAGTCTGAAGCTTTAGTGCCTGTTCCAAGAATCATCACTAAATGCCAACTGGGACACCCTCAGCAGGATCTGCTGCTGCTCCCCATTGCTGCTCTCTGTGGCTCCACACAAAATCTTGGCTCTCTCTGCTTCCTTCTACAAAGACCACCATCTGACACTTTTTCTGTCACCTTCAAAGTATTCTTTCTGTCCATGTTCACAGACCTCACCAGTCTGTGTTTGGAGTCAGGATCACAACTCACCTGGTAATATTTGGGACAGCAATGTTGTTCTTTCATTACTTCACAGGCACAATATTCCTTTTGCTACTTCCAAGCTCAGTTTCTCCCAAAATACCTCTGACCATTGCTACCTGCAGTGCTGAAGTGAGACCTGGCCCAGCTAATAATTTCCTTCTGCCTGATGTCAGCTGTAGCAGCAGAGGTGCTGTTTTTCTACACCTTTTGTCCATTTGTCTCAAGCGTATCTGCTCCCTGTTCAATCCATAGTGCCAGGACTAAGTGTTCTGACTCTCATGGCACACAGCATTCTGGGAACCATTCTGGGAATATCCCAGAACCAAATACACAAAACGAGAATCTAAAATGATAGTCACCTCCTCAAAGCAGTGCTGGTTACATGAGGTTTGTGTAATCTGCTCCTTGGCTTCTCGACGTTGGTTGAAGGCACAGGGTCAACACATCCCCAGCTAACCACTACATTGCATTTAACATTGCAGCACTGACTTTCCAGCCCCTCTTGAGCCAGTGAAGTCTCACGCTAGAGAGGTGTTCAGACTTCTGCCTATTTTAAATGTGTGAATAATCTCAAAGGTGTTTTTCAGTATGGTTTTAAGAGACAGTTGGCCAATATGGCAGTTGCCATAGGCACCTTTTCCTGAGCTCTGGCACCTGCCTTTCTCCCCTGGTGACTCTCTTAGGTTGATAAAACAACAGAAAAGTGTTAATTTTCTTTCTCAGTTGTTTTATGCTGTTTTTTGTTGGTTTGCTTGGAATTTTGGGTGTGTGGGGTTTTTTTTTTGTTTTCTTTTTAAAGTGAGAAATTTCCTCTTGTTTAGTAAACCAACCCTTTCAGGGGTCAGGCAAAAGCCAACAACAAGAGCCCAGACCTTGATCCTAAATGTGGTTTGGTTTAGCTTAACTCCCCTCCCTGTGCTTGTGGAACAAGGATTCTTGGTGTCATTCCCATCTGCAACCAAGAGGGAAGATGTCACCCACACGGGTCAAGTTTGCCCATATCAACCCACAGCAACATGAAAAGTCTGAAAAGGATCCCCTAAGCCTCATACGGATTCTGGAGGGGAAATTATGTCTTCCTGGCAGGACATGATGTGTCACGTGTGCCAGTCATGCTGGGTCACCCTGCTGTAGCTGGCACACAGAGCAGCCCATCCTTCAGGAACACCCTTCAGCCTGTCCAACAGAAAGAGAATTCTGTCACACTGACATCAAGACTGGCATTCACTGCCAAGCCAGGTCTCTGACATTATCTTCATCAACCAGCTCTGCAAAGGATTGTGTTCCTCATGCCCAAGTTTATATAGCAACCCACTGTCAGCCAGGATGTGTCCAGGGGGTTGTTTTCCTTTTTCCATTTTGACATATACAGGTCAATGTATATATGATAAAAATTTACTTGCAGTCTTTTGTGAGAATGGAGGGAAAATCTGCTTCCCTGTCAGCAGGGTTTCAGCCTTCATGGCTGGAAAAGAGAAAGATGTCATGACACTTCCCACAGTCAATGTAGACAGTAGGAGCAGAGGTTTGTTCTCCTTCAGATGCTGCCAGACCTGTCTGACAAACCTGATCCACCTGATCACCTCTGGCTTTAGGCTGGCTTGTACCCTGTCAAAGAACCCTTGCTGTTAATACTTCAGTGGGGGTAAAACAGGCAAGCAGCTTTCACTGATACAGGATTTTTGCTGCACTTTTCCCAATGATTTTATATGATGAATGCCACGCAGCTGTGCTAGAGAAAGGGATGGACTCCTACCTGTTGAGCTCAGCCAGAAGGTCCCTGGACAGCATGAAGTGATAATGTGCAGGCTCTTAAAGAATTTAATACAAACAAATACAACAGAAGAGCTTGCACTGTGACACCTCACTTAATTGTATTACTGAAGAGAAACTATGAAAGAAACTACACWAATTACTAGATTTATGTTCTCTGCTATTCAGATGCCTGATAACCATGAGCTACATCTCAAAATTCTGAAGCTATCTTGGCTCTGCAGAAGTGGAACCAATGGCAGGATTAATGACTGAAAACCCAAATTCTTGTTAAGGTATGGTATTGCAATAGTAATTAATCTCCTTGCATGTTCCTCATCACCTGAACCAGCTGTGAAGTTTCAACACTAGACACTTCTCAATGCAAGAGACTTGTAAGGGAAAAGCTGAACTTCAAAATCTCCCCTTCTCCTCAGATGTGTCACCCTATGACGGTGAGAGAGAGGCCATGCCAGAAGCTGGAGAGGAGCCCCTGAGCACATAATGTAGCTCTCAAATGCAGTCACCTCGCCTGGTWACATGAAATGGAAGATGAATGTGAGGCTGGTCCAGTGCAAGACAAAGCTGTGTGGGAAGAGACAGTATTTTTGCAGTGCTCCCTGAATGCAGACTTTAACAGGCAAAACAGAATGTTAGACTGCAAGATTTTTAGAAGCAACAGGAGATTTGTGGTTAAAAGTTATTTTGAGCTTCTACCAAGAAAATGCTTCCTCACTGAAAGCAGCAGAAGGTTTTATTCTTAAAAGCTCCCCTCTGATTATAATTAAAAAGCTGTTATTTGAATAAAAAGAAAGAAGTTTTGCTAGAGTTCAATTGGCTACAAGCCATGAACTAAGGGTACTACTTTTGGAGAGGGCTTAAGAGAATTTTTGATGAAGTTAAAATCTTATTCTAATAACTGGAAAATACTAGAATAATTGAAAAATACTAGACTTATGTCTTTTAATAGTCATACATGCAGAGATTTCTCACGGCWTACAACTCTGTCTTGTTGTATCTGAGGTGACAACATCCTACTCTAAAAGTCTTTCATCTTCTCTCTTTCTGCACTCCTGCAGGCCCAGGGTGGTTTTCAGTCTATGTTAGAGTACAGTAGTAGCCAACTCACCGTGAGCCTGTGAAGCTGCCATCAACAGCAGCTTCTCCATGGGCCAGTGGCCTGCCTGCTCTCTTAAGAAGGAACTCTTCTGGCCCCATACCACTCCAGAGCTCTGAACCTCAGACTGGAGTCTGAAGAACAGCTCCTGCACTAGGACACTTCAGCACATCTCTGGGGTGCCCAATTCTGCCTCAAAGCCCCTCCCAAAAGTTTAACCTTTCAGTCTGCTGATTCCAGCATCTCTTCCCACTATATAACAGCTTTAATGTACCAACACAAGCGCAACTTCCATTGTTGAACTCTTCAGGAACTATACAGAATTCTTAAGGGAAAAACCAAATCCACTTGATTTGAAGGCAATCCAAGGGTTTTCTTCCAGGGATCTGGAAGACCAGTAAATATATTAGTGAGGCCTCCCAACCAAAATGCAGAAGTATTTTGAACTGTCTTTACTCCCACTGAGGGCCTATTGTCTCTTTCTCCCCTCTGACTTCCTCTAACAGCTCAGATGAACACCAGAGCAGGTTTTAGCATTGCCATCACCTCAGACCCTTATCAGTCATGGGTTTTTTTAAGTAACAATCTTCTTGTTACCCGTGCTATGTTTAGAGTGGCAGAGTTCTCAGTTTGACAGGCTTTRGGACTAATGAAAGCAGAGGGCTTTTCTGAGATCAGAGGTTTCTACCTTTTCACAAACCATCAAGCCAATGGGAAGGAAGAAGAGTCCAGCTTCTTGCTAACACCACTGCACAAATCCGGGAGAGGGGAAGGTTCTGCACCACCCAGCGGGAGTGTGCCTCACCATGTTGCACCAGGACTTCAGTATTGATCCCACACTGTCTCACCATAGGCTGTTCACACCCCAAATACACAACAGAGGATCCTCCACTGTCCTTCATCTCCCTCCYTTCTGTGCCTGAGACTAGACCAAAATTTGTGTTTGTGTAGTTTTCTGAAGGTAGAGGTTAAAACAAGTCCATAAGAGACATCAGTGTCCCTGCACTTAATCCCTTCAGTAGGTTAACATAACAATATTAGATTCTACTCCCCAGTGCAACCTTGTGCACAGAGCAAACACTGCTCCTTCCCGGGCAAATGGTCAGGGGGGACTGTCCTCTCAGCAACTTGCACTGATGGGCACTACCTCAAAATTTCTGTTYTCCCCAAAGTGTTGGCAAGTTTTATATCACATGAGATTTTCTGCACTGCCACATCTTGAGATGGAGCCTTAAATTCTATTAAATATCATATTTACTAAAAATAAAGTGCACAGTTCACTAACAATCATTTCAAATAACTGTGTGCCCCAGGCTGGAAGCAAACAACAAATTGCTGTGGTTTTAGGTTAAACCCTCAGGTTAAGACCAAAAGCCAGGAAAGGGGCAGCCATTCTCATGAAAGGAATCTGTCTTTAGATGTGTGAGTAGCTTGTCATAGCTCAACTTCTGCTCTCCTATACTGTTGGAACCAAGGAAGGAGAAAATAAACTCCAAGCAATTAAGTTTGCTTGGTTTGAGTGCTCTCTTTTATGTTCCTGCCTGTTGAAAGTTTGTGTCAATTCCCTTCACCAACCCCTCAAGGATGAGAGGATCAAGTACCTATAAAATGATTCATTAGCAGAATTTGGCTCTACCACGCAGAAAAAAAACAAACCAGGCAACCTGAGCAAAATAACAGTATTGACAAGAAAATGTAAGATGCTATTCATTGTCATATTCCACACAACTGGATGGCGTTCAGTTTGCTACTCATGACAAACAGATCATATTATTATACAACAGTAAGAAACAGTTAGAATTTAAAAAAAAATTCTAACTACATTGAGAGATRAGCAAATGAAAAAGGCTGTTCTGCAAGATTTCCTGTTCCGGGATGCATGGGCAATTGGCCTATATTTGTGACCCCATTTTTGTTTCAGCTTTGTAGACTGTCTTGAATGAGGTGCACGGCTCTCTAACCCAGCACTTCCACGTAGCTCTAAGCCTGAACCAGACCTTAAATGCTGCTCTTCAGCAAAGAAAGACATCGAAAGAGACAAAAAGCCTCCTCCCTCAGGCACCTCTGTGTGAATTGCACTCAAGCTGGAGCTACTCGGCAGAGCCAGAGCCCCAGGCGGCGTGGGGCTGTGTTGGTGACTGCGCTGGGCTGCTGCTCCCACCATGAGCACTGGAGAGGGGAGTCACTCCSGCTAAAAAATCATGTGTTTCACAGGCTCTTTGCAGGTTTGTACTGCTAGAACTGCAGCATTATAAGGTATCTCTGTGACACAAAAAAACGTGGGGCAGAGTTGTGAGATCATGTAGTCTACATGAGCTGCTACATCTTTTCCCAACAAATGGATTTTCTAGCATATTCCCTACAACATCAGGCCACCACAGACAGACAAAACTAAGGAACACCTTTTGGATTTCTGTTTATGATTTCCTGTTCAAAACTAGTGTGCTCCCCACAGTYAATCTCTAACATGATGCTGCTATTTCTTCAGATTTTTCAAATTTTTAAACTCAAATTAATTCACCTTCCTGCTCTAAACTGCCCAATTTTGTTATCTGCTTCACTGCCATAAACATATCTACATGTTCCCTGTGCCCCAGGGAAGGGAACACAGCCTCAGCCATCCCTTGTCAGTGCAAAGGAGTTTTCTGCACCAAGCCATGGCCCTTGTGAGGCTGCCAGCTCTTTTACTGTGTCAATTAATTTCACATAACTCACTCTCTGCTACCACCCATTGCCTTCTCACCTTCATTGTTCTTTGGGCTAGTCTCAATTCACGAGTATGTGCTTGATTTATTTTTCTTTGTACAAACTGGATTGACTTGGGTTCTTTCAAAGAGGTACTTGGCACTGATTTATGCATATATTTTTGTACCTCTCTGGGTTCCTTTGTATTTTTCCGCAGTTTATCTCAATACAGTTTGATATTTAATGCAAAGGCATGCATGCAAGGAATCAGTGCAGAAGAGCTACTATGCATTAACATCACACCAGTGTATCCTACTCCAGCTTCATAGGTCAGATGAGACCTACAGTCCGAATGCATTCATTTGTTTTACTTCAAATTAAGCACCAGCAAATTAGCACATATTTACTGAAATCAGAAACTWGTGAAAGTATTAATTTTAATTTCTCTTTCATGGAAGAAGACCRTGAGAATTTGTCTTATTTTCCTCTGACACCATCAGCACCTCTCCACATTTGTGACCCTGCACTGCCAAAACCTGCTCAAAATTCAAACTTTCTCATTCTGTTAACAGTTTTTATTCAGATGCCTAATTTCAAATTTCACTAGAGTTTAATTAACTTAGTCTACTGAGTGAATGTAACTGACAAAYACCAGGTTTGCAGAGTTACAATTAACAACTGGCACATGTGTATGTGCCTGTATTACTACTTAATGACAGCCTACTTCTTATATCTACAATTAATTCCTTAAAGAATTATTTTAAATTTCCTATTTCTCCCATGAAAATGTGTTGAACTATGAAGTTTAAGTGAACATARTTTTCACCTCTAGGATTGCTTTAGTCTCTAAGCCCCAGACCTTATATTTTGTAATTTCATCTTATCTTGCTTGGAATGCATTGAACTACTTATCTCTCAATTTTATCAGTTTCCTTTTAATGAGCAGAGCACAGACCTCCTAGTTTGCAGTTCAAAGGAGATGAAGAAAATATCAGTCAGCATATCAGCCACTTAACAACATAAAGGTGCTTTTCTTATAAGGTTGCCAGAATAATCTTGTAAAACCCAACCTCCGTTGAACGTTTCTAGGTAGCCAAATATCACATTGATTTCAAGGAAATGTATGCTTCTAGATTTTGCCTAAATTCATCTTTAATTTATCCACAAGCCAGAATTACTTAGACTGTTTTGAGCATTTTATTCATGTTTAGAAAGAACTGGAAYGAATTTTCAGGGAGAGCAGACAGCTGTGAGGGGTAGGAAGAGCCAGATACTCTGCTGAGCAGCAGCCTATTGGCCCACAACTGCCCCCTTTCCCTCTCTTTGCCTATGCTTGTTCCTCCAAACCGCCGTAATCCCCTTTCTTCCCTTTTAGTTCTGGCTCTAAATATCCCAGAACAGGACTTATGCACCCCCCAGATAGTCTTCTCCAACATCCCACCATCAGCTCACAGCTATATATATTCTCACCAGAATCACATTACTGAAACATAATGTGAATTATCAGTTTAAAAGGAAGTCTGTCACCATCACCTAAGCCAAAAATGTATGTGGAAACATTGCTCTGCCACACAAAAGCCTTTTCTCAACAGTTCCCCTCGCAGCATGCCCTGAAGGACACCTGTCAGCCAAACCAGATCCGTTGTCAGCACAAGGTGGAAACCTTTTCAGGGAAAAAAAMGCTGAAGCAGTTTCTTGCTATGAAGGTGYGAATGACCTGATTTTACTACCATGTACCTGTTGTGGTTTCCCCATAGCATAGAACTTTTAAAACAAAACACTTGAAGCTGTTGTAAAACTGAAAAACAACTTTTAGAAACCTTACATCTTGTTTTTAAACTTACATCCAAGTGTAAAGACCAGCTGCAGTTATTCACACAGCACACTATTCAATTATGTTCTAAGTCCACATTTTCTAAGAGATTCCTTTAAGGACATAAGATTTGAAACCCTAAAGAAGAGTAAATGTTACCTGACTGTATTTGCAAATGTTGACCTTTCTCCATGGGRTAGTCTGCACATACATAAACACCTGCGTTGATAAATTGTAGCAAAACTACTTCTGCCTGCCAAAAGGGTAGTTTGTACACAGAGGCAGCCAGGTAGAGTCTGTCTATCCCCATAAAAACAGGTTTTCCATACAGAGGTGTGCTTTGAGAGAATCATGGAATGATTTAGGTTGAAAGGCCTTGGTGGTGGTCCAGGCTACTACTCAAAGCAGACCTAACTTGAAAGCTGGATCAGCTGGCTCTGAGTCTGTTGATTTTTGAAAATTTCCAGTGATGGAGACTTCACAATCTCTCTGGGTATCTGCTCTAAGTGCTGGACCATTTTCATGGTGATTCTTTAGATCGTATTTCATGCATGCAACTGGAATTTCTCTCTGCAGTTTGACTGTTGTCTTTTTGCTGGGCACCTCCAGGAAGAGTACAGGTCTGTTTTCCATATGGTCTCCTGTAAGCACAGAAGTTCAGATTAGCTGCTCACCTTTACCTTCTTTTTCACATGCAGAACAGTCCCAGTTCAACACAGATCACATATTCCAGCCCCATCACCATCCTCTAAGCCCCTCTACCAGGCTCTGTTGGCAGCTCTTGTAMTGGCAGAGCCAAGCTGAGCACAATATTCCAGACACTGATCTCACAAGGAAGGGAACAGGGAGGAAATAACCCCTTCCCTCAGCCTCCACAAAGACACACACTTCCACGCTTTCCCTCTTCACAGCTGCCCCCAGGCCCTTTTCTGCAAAGCTGCTTTTTATCCAGCCAGTCTGCAATTTGGCTACAGAGATGCTTTGGGAGATTTTGGCATTTGTAGAGGATTTAGCTTCAGTATGAAAGAAATCAGTTACAAATCTACCTCCTGTAATACAGTTCAATTTCTCTTGGCTCTGCCTTACAAGGAAAACATCAAACCAAAGTACCTGCCAAAAGAGATGCACCTGGCACCACAAAGTACTGCAGTCATCTTGACAAGATTTAATTCCTGCTGCCTACACAACACTAAAACTAGAAGTTTGTTAGCTTTTTATCTACAAATACCCATGGATGCACTTTTTTTTCCTGAAGAGAAGGCTGGTCTTTCTTGATACTATTTAATTAGTGAAAATTACTATACTAAAAAAAAMCAACAAAGTAGTAAACCTCCTCTTTAAAATCATCACCTAATCATCAAGTGTTTCAGTTCTCTCAAGAGCTAGGTGTAGCATCTATATATTGTCAAAACAAAGCTGATAGCAATTTTATTGTATCTGGGGAAAGCATCACTTACAAGCAAATATTTTATCAGATGTGCTGTGTTTTCCTACTTAAAAAAAACTGAGGTGAAATGTATTAACTTCACTAAAAAAAAAAGACAGCTCTAATTTTTATAACCCATCCTTATTATAAGAACCATATTAATGCTATGAAACTGTCAGCCATAGTCTTAACCTTAAATTTCTACTTCTGAAAAATCACAGGATTAGTTAAAGAAATTAGAGAGTGTTTAAGAAAAATAAGAGTATTTCTAACCAGACCTAGTTGATACAGAACTGCACAGAGCAGTCATCAATGCCCATCTCAGACACTTGCTTCTCTGCGCACAGAAATGTTCCCTTCTTTTATGACAGGGCTCTGGTTTTCAATTCTAATGTATCTGAGTTGGGATACTCAATTTGGTCCTTCATTGGTCCTTCAGGGAGAAGCCTAAGGTGAAATACTAAACAATAGTTTGAAATATACAGTGAAACAGCATTCAAAAAAGCTTAACCTGTCATTCATGATTAAATACCTCTAACAGTGCTAAACAACACAAAATTTTGCCAGTCAGGATTGGTTTTTTGCCTGTTGAATCACAGACCATATGACAACTTGGCCTGATCCCACTGATGTAATTCAGTCAAGTCTTAATCAGATTCATCATCAGGAATTGCAAGAGCCTTTGGGTTTGAAGGAATTCTCAATTGCAGACTGGACTATAAAAAAAAGGCACTCTTTATGAAACCCCTCAAATCCCACAGCGTTTAATTTATCTAAATGTCAAGATTTCTGGTTCAACAAGTTTCAAAACACAATTCAGCCAGCATAACAGCTTTATTTTACAATTTGAATTATTATTTACAATTAAGTAAAAGCAGGAGGAACAGTATGGAGACTTACCACTTTTTGGTATTTCCKTCAATTAGAGCCAAAGTGCAAGAGCTCCAATTAACTCCCAATACTTGCTGTTAACACAAGTCATGCTAAAGCTTAAAATASTAATCAGTTATTGAAAAGGCCACATCTTCAAATGCAATTAGAAATATTTTAATAAACTTCTGGTGTCTTTTGATAAATTGCCACATATCCTACAGCTAACAGTTAATGCAACATCATGTTTTCCCAAGGCATGTAAAAAAGCAAACAATACTGTCTCTGCATTATTCCATACACCTTAAAAATGAATGCCATAAAACAATTGTTCATGTGGAATTTTATTTCATTCAGACATGCTGGTGCTCTTCTTAAGAAAAAAATAAGGAAAAAGAAAGGGGAAAAAAATGTCCAGTCCAAGAGTTTCATACACAGTATCTTGAGGCACAGGTTCCCCCATCTTTAAATGTATTTTTAACAGGTTATGTCGTGTGTTACAACATTGTTTCTATTCGAAGTTATGGCACATTGACTTTTTGGGGTGAAAAAATTTCTCCTCCATGTTCCGCTGCTACAATATGGCATAAAGTTAATAGTTAATACCATGACTAAATACTCTGACACTTTTTTGCTGGCTATTTTTGGGGTGAACATAAATAAAAGGCACACTTTTTCTATCTCCTCTCAGATCATTTATGTAATGTACAAGCCTAACTTCCTAGCACTGCTCCAGGCCTGCTGGCCCAGAGAAAAAAAATAATTACGTCAACTTCCAGTGCTAGTAGCAGTATTMCCTGCTTAACCAATGTCTTTAGTTTAGCATGCTACTTCCACTGGAGGCGACTACTGATGACAGGCCAACAGTGTTCCTGAAAAAGAAAATTACAAAGCCTAAAAAGAGAAGAAAAGGTAAAATTAAATTATTTCTATTCGCTTACATGTCTATTTTCCAGATGTGTTCACAATGTTCAGAAAGTGCACATTTTGAAGTCTTGTTTCAGTATTACAAATGTCCATGACCTATACATTATAGCAGCGCCACTTGCAATACCAATAATGGTATCGTTAAAGAACTATCAATGTTTCTATGACTGACCCTGTTCTGCAAGAGTATCATGAAAATACATTTGCTCTTAGCTAGAACTTAGTGTCCATAATGTCTTCAGAATGGTATTTTTAAATATTTGCATTTAACTTTGTACAGCAGTCAGAATCTGAAAAGCAGGTTAGAAGTTTCACTTTTTGGTACTCATTTTTACTTAAAATATTTTCAAGAATGAAAGTGATCTTACAACTGAGAAGAGCCCTTAATAATAAAAGCTCCACTAAGCATTACACACTGTTAAAAACTTAATACAACCCCATAAGATTTAGTTACCGATTTGCGAATCTTTACAAAATTACTTTTCACGATTTAACAACAGCAAACATTGATGAAATTATCATATATAAAAACAGCTTAGGTCTTAAYATCAATGGTCTGACAAACATATTTAAACAAGAATATTCTGATTTAAGACTGGTGCTAAATTTAGCTCCTAAATAGAGCTAAATTTAGATTAAAGAGTTTAATTCAATTTAATATGCCTTTAAAAAACGTAAAGTCCAACTTTCAGCAGAGTCTCCAAAACAGCAATTTCAAGTAAGTCTGGAATAATCAGGTATCGTGGCTAGAGTTACCATAAATATATACTACATGCTGACTTGACAAGATTGTGTTCAAAGAAATGTGAGTTGAACCACTACCTTTGAAGGTTCTTGCTTTGGTTATCTTTAAAAAAAACCCAAAATCTGACTGTTAAAATAACAGTGCAAGTTCACTATAAAGCCACATGCCTCTCTCTCGATTTTCTCTTATCAGTTGGTTTTTATTATGTCCACTGCCAGCAATGGACATTCTGCTTGGAAAATCCACCTCCTGCCGTGAAAGGATTGGCAGAACCAAATGAAGAAAGTAATTCTAATATCAGACTCAAATGGGAATGCACCGCTCCATTTAGTTCTTGTTAAGGCTATTTAAAAGCCTTCTTCACCTATAGTCTTTTTGAAACACAAGGCACAAATAGGGAGTGGACATTTCAGCAAAAGATGATTGTCTGAAATTAATAGTCCGCAGAAGTCTTCAAGGCCAGCACAATGAAATATTGTTGCTCTCCAATTCTATGCCACATCTTCTAGATAATCTGCAACATCACTAAACTGAGAAATGGTAAGGTCTTGCGTGATGCTTTCGAGCTAGAAAACAAATAAAATTGCAAACTCAGAAATCACAAAACCAGTAAGTATTACGTCATGTATTCCTTCATATGCTATTATACACCTTTTGCCCTCAAGCTCTTTTAGTGAGATTACACAATTCTTTAGGAGGTACTCAGATCTTGAAATACTGGGGAAAACCTTTATAGGCTAGGCACTGAACCAGCCTCAAATACATTTTACACYACACACTGAGAAAGGCACAGTGAATTGTGCTACCGAAAAGCTGCTGTAGGATTTTTGTTTCGTTGGGTTTTTTTAAATCAGTATATAACTTAGCAAGAATACTAGGTGTAAAAAACAGAATGTAACAAATAATACAACCTTAACATACAACCCAGGAACTTAGGATAACAGCACATTACTTCACAGAAGGTTGAAAACAAAGTCAAGATTAAAAGAATACAAAGAACAAAAATTTTAAAATATTCATACTTTGTCACTGACATTTGACTCTTCCGTTCCCACAGAAATTTCATCTATTTCTTCACCGATACTGATATCACTTTTTTCTGAGCGATGACTTGTACTAAAGAGAAAGAAAACCATAAGCAAAGAAATAAGACTTCCTTATCAAACATCTAGGTATGACATTTACTTCACAACTGACATTTGATTGGAATTTCACTTCCTAGCAAGTTAGATATAGTTACTTAAAATCCCATAACAACTAAAGGCTTTCTACATAGATGAAGCCATAATAAACACTGAGAAATACTTAGGCCTCAATCATGCAGTTTACAACACCAGTACCTTCACATCATAATCATGAGGTTGTTAAATATTAATTACTGACTACTCATTATGCTTTATTTTCCAGTTGAATGTCTCAATATAAAACATAATTATTGACAAATTGCATAAATTGTTAAAACATTATTAAGTGCAAGGTTCATGGGAAAAAAAACCCCAAATCTCAAACCCCTTCCACAAAACAACCCAACATAGGATCATCTTAAAAGTTAGCAGTAGGTTTTTAAGGAACTCCCTACATAAAAGGATCTGGTTTGGCTGTGTGGGGTTTTTTTTTAACTTTTAACTAAATCTGTTAAAATAGCAAACTGAAGTTTAAAGGAGTTTAGAAATTCTGACAGATTCCAGTGATAGTATTTTATGCATTATAGGCATATCCACTAGGATATTTGAATTATTTCACAATGTGTCAGAGATTCACTGTCTTACTGAGGTATTATCCTTCTCTTACCTGTTGAAGTCATCAGCATATTCATCATCATCTCCATTTCCTTAATAAGATTTAAAAACTATTAATCAAACAAGTTTTCTCTTCAGGAAACACAAAAAGAGGATCTATTCCTGCACCAAAATACATGGTTTAATGACCAGCAAAAAGTGGGAGTAGAATAAAAGACTAAAGTAGATTAGAAGGAAAAATTATGCTTGTCATTAATTAATCTCAATATTATTAACACAAACTGTTTCAAAACTGAACATGTGTTTTCAGGATGTCAGCTGTACTGCTGAATATAAAACCTAAATACTTGGAAGCTCTATTCTGAGAGAATGCTTCTATCAAACCTTCCATTATACTGCACCAAGAGCAAGGCAACTTCGAAAGGTGTGGAGGGCAAATAAATATGCCACTGAAAAGCAGTAAAATTTATCAGACTTCTCATACTAAAAATAAAACCTTCTCTTTTTGTAGAAAACTCAACAACAAAATTCATCCCTTAATATTTGTAAATGCATGCAAAGAATGAATCAAATTTTTGCTCCATATGTAAAATATTCATCCACACGACACACTTTAGATCACAGCTTGCTCTTAACCACATTAAGCTTCACAATCTATGTTCCATAGAATGACAAAAGTAAAAGCTGAAGATTTTAGTTCAAAACATGTATTTAAGTTTCTCAGACTCCTCTAAGAAGCTGGGCCAGAATTTATCAGTTCTAGCCAACCAAAAATATCAGAGCTTCCTCATGTTTAGCAGTTACTTGCCTAATTCCAGTGATCCCAGCTTTGCATTCACCAACCGCAGGTCTTTCAAAACAGAGTTTCTGTCCAAATCTGTAAACAAAAGCACTAATATCAGAAATTGGACTTGTGACTCTTCAAGATCACACTTAGACATACCAGCCAACCATATGACCATATAACTACTTTATATGAAAACAAAAACTACTTTATATGAAAACAAAAAACTACTTTATATGAAAACAAAAAAGGGAGGTAGTAAGTGTTTCATACCCCAAAGCATAACATGCCCCAGTTGTAGCACAATATATCCAAACCAATATGCCACCACTCAGAAAGACAGCACTATTGTAAAGCACATTACAGTCAGAAGGGGGCCCCATACTCTGTCACTTTTTCTTCTGAATGTGTAGCGCAATCATTACAGGAAATACCTTTCACAATCATCAAAACGCAAACATACATGAAAACTTACCATCAGACTCCTTTAGCAAAGGTGCACCAGTCAGGGAGCTTAATCCACTTTTTAGAGGTGGCGCATCAGAAAGGGATGCTAGACCTCCTACTTTATTGGCTTCGGTTTTCCTGCAACAAACCAAATAARTACTCCACAGAGCTGTAAAATATGCATAGTTACTTTTTTTTTCTGTTATTGAATTGTCACAACACTAGAATAGCAATATTACAGCAAAAAAGAGCAAAGGAAAAGGACTACTTATTCTGCAACCTTAAAAGCAATAGGCAGTTCACTGGCACAAGATTTAAGTACAACATTCACTGAGGAAGTCACTTTCTCACCCATGCAAATACTTCCGTCTGTCTTCTCTCACAGACAGAGCACCTTCATCAGCATCCCTATTTATGTCAAGGGACCTTTCATCATCCCCACATGTAAATCCAGCCAAAAGAACAAAGATTCAGATATAAATCAGTACTTCAGTTTATTTTACATGTTAAGTAGATCATGTCTTATGAAGCTATTACTTCTAAGAACAGTCAGTTCACAGAATGAAAACAACTCAGTTGGGGGGAAGATAGATATCACCACATGTTAAAGTTCATTTGGCTACTATCTAGTTCAAATCCTACTTGCAAGTAAAGGATGAAGAAACACAAATTAAAAGGGACCAAGATTTTCACCAAGATTAAGTATTGCCAGAACTGCTTGCTATTTTGATTCCATTCCTATTAATAATGGACAACATTTGAATCATTCATTATATCTAGATCATCAAAATATCATGTGTAACATCACACATTAAAATGCTTCAAAGTTCTGAACAAGGGGTCAGAGACCTAGAGATAATGAGTGCCTGGATCATCTCTCACACTCTCATCAGCAACTGCTTGCTCCTTTCCTTTCCAGGGAACCCATCTTAAAGGAATGGGAAAGACTTCCAGGAAGGAAAATTACCTTTTTGCAAAGGTGAATTACCTTTCTGCAATGCAAGCAATGCTGACAACTCTTCTACTTACTTACCCCCKTACAATGTATGACAAAGGGATTTCACCTGAAAAATATGGGGGGCTTTTGTCCTCTAGTGGAGTTGTCAGGAAGGTAGAAATGAACAATTCAGCAGACACAGCTCATCTACAAATAGATTCTAGCTCATTGGTTGACAATATATTCAGCAAACACTATTATGGGATATTAATCAACTACGTGCATCACAACAATATTATGTGCTACAAATCACTACTTGGTGGTCTGTGACTCTACTACAGACACATAATTCAGAAAATCTCTTCTGTAGGGAGTTTCTCTACTGGGAAAAAAATCCTTACTTTACTAAATTACTAAATAATTAAAGATGATCTTTTAAAGATGGTCTTTTAGATTCTCAGATGAAGAAAGACCTTCTTGGATGGTTTTTTAAAAGAAATCCAGTCTACCCAGTTACAACTGAATTTCCCTTCTTGTCATATGAAAATGCTCAAACAATAAGAAATTAGTAAATAATATTATTTTAAAAATATTCTAGATAAAATAATTCTAATTTTAAAATTCTCTTATTAGAAGTTTTTCCAGACTTTTCTCATTTCCCCAACTTACCATTTAGACCACCTGCTACAACGATTACTATGGTTAAACGATAGTTAAATGGGCCTTAAGTAAGGAGGACTAAATGCATTCAGATGCAGTTTTAATCTTGAAATAAACAATTAGCAAAAGAGAAAGAAATATCATAGCAGGGTCATTTGCAACAAAGAATTTTCCAGAGTACAACCACTGCTCTTTGAGGAAAAAAAGTCTACTCCAACCAAAATCATTCAACAAATGCTGTATTATAATCTTCTGCAAAGAGTCCAGTCATTTACTGGAAAGAGACCAGTTTACCTGGCATTATTACTTTGTGCTCCACCAGAAGGATCCTGTTCTAAAAGTAAGCATCTACTGTGGCAGTACTACAAAAAAGCTCATGTTGCTCTGCCCACTATCAGTGTAGCTGGGGAGAAAGGCCAACAGCCAAACTGACTTACAAATGATTCTGCAACATCTTCTTAATGTCTGCTAAGCTGGAACAATTCTCTGATTACTTGAGCACAGCAAAAGAACATCATGAAACGATACTGCAGCATTCTCAGTCTAGGCTAAGCTTCCAGATAACTCAGCATGATTACACAAAGATAGGTTTTTCAGCTTTATAATAAAGCTGCTGAATAGTTCAGTCACTAGTTCTTGCTTCAAATGGCATCTTCCAGACTTCACAAATGAAAAATAAAAGGCGTGCTTTGGATGCATCTGCAAAATTGGCATATGCAAAAATAACAACACTTCACTGAAAACACAGACCTGCACATGAAAGGTGTTGCAATGTGAAGAGGAAACCCTCAGCTGTAAGAAAACTTCCCTCATTCTTACAGTGTATGGAGCCAGTTTAGAGTACTTTTTGTATTCCCTCCAAAGCCATACAGATATTTAATGCGCTATCTCTGTCACTGTCCACTTCCTTTACTACAGATCACCACTGCAGCTCTGTTGCAAGAAGAAATACTGATGTCTGTGCCTCATACATGTTCATTCCATCAAAGAAACAGGCTGGGGACATTGGATACCCTCACTGATGCACCTTAAAGTGGTACAAGTTTTTCCACTCATAGTACATCCAAGAGATCCCACAGGACACTGTACATAAAATAGAACAATACAATACAACAGAATCAGAAAAACTAGTAGTTTGGAAATAAAATATTACAGATCTAAACAAGTACAGATACAAACAATCAACTAACAACTAGCTCTCAAAAGTCTGCAAGCATCCAGAGGACATAATAAACCATGTATCAAGTAGAACATCCATGTTACCTACCAGCCATAAGTTCTTTCTGGTTTGGGTATAGGGTCATCAAAGAAAGAATCTCCTTCTGCATCATCTTCATCCACAACTGGATCTCTTTTTTCTTTGGTATTCAAATCTTTGTTTTCTAGTTGAGAATCTAGTTTTGTTTCATTAGGCAGAAAATTAATACTTCTTTTGCTCGTTTCCCTTGATGAGATGCTTGTGTCACTCTGAGTGTTTTCAGCAGCCTGAAAGAATGAAAGAAGTTTTCATGTCCTATAATATTCTAAGTGTATATATAAATGTACAACACATAATATACACCTAGCATCACTTTTTAAAATATTACCTCAAATTCCTGAGAAATACTAGTGAGCTCATTATAAGAATCACACCAGGAAAACGTTGCTTTATTGTTGCTGTCATTACAATCTTGTTCCATCCTGTGTATTGCTATGCTACCTACATCACTTCTATTATAAAAGCAAACCATTTTAAAAATAATATAAAAGAAATCTACAGACAGACTGATTCTTATGCTTTATTTATGTTATTTTGCAACACGTCTACAAATAAAGGTTCTTATTTAAAAGTAAGAAAGTTCCACTGTCTTCAAGTGGAATAATTTTAAATCCATGCAAATTACTCTAACTTCCCCATTAAACGGTAACCTCTGCAATATAAGGTCAGGCTGTAAAGTAATAGTATAAGAAAAGTGAAGTTCCTGACACATTCTCTCTTCAAATACTAAAAGCAAAAATGGTAAAAGTGACACTTTAAAAGTACATCACTTTCAGTTGTTTTCTGATAGTTATGGCCCAGACTTACAGTCTAGAATGTAAGGACAATTCCATTTTCTACCTTGAACATCAAGTCATACAACTCAAGCTAGTCACTTAACATGGCTTTGTGGCCTAATGAACAATAGTCTAATTTATCTAGATAATCAAGCTGCTGTGAAAGAAAAGTATTTTCCATACTATTACCTAACAATGTTTACTGCTATTTTTATTTTCTCCTAGACTTGTTGAAAGGAAGAAGTAAAAGATTTATTACATTAGTTTCCTTTCTACAAACGAATACCAGCACAGTTTTGATATAAAACTAAAATTTAATCTAGATAGCCAATATATATGTATGTTGTTCTGTCCCAGGTATTTTTTTATCAGATATTAACTTTCATTCAGAAAGTTGAAGCAAAATCTTCAAAGTAAAGGCCATGAAAGTTAAAATTACCTTGGCAGGTCTTTTTCATACCAAGGCTAGCTTATCTGTCACAGAATCACATTCAATTGCTGGCAGCAGCTCAGTTTTTCTAGGGCAGGAAAAGCTACTTAAATCCATAAATGGCAGTAGTAAAAATATTTTTATTTCCTATCCTAGAGGAACAGAATTGTTTTTGAAAATTAAGAACTTAACGATAGCCTGACTGGAATAAAAAGGAAGCTACAGCTACTTTTCTGTTCTGTGCCCTGAGGGAACAAACTGCTACTATGTCATCCCAGAAAAGTACAAGCACAACAGTTTGTCTTAGCTGGAAATCATATATGAAAGTTTTGCTGAAGTGACACAATACTTTCAAATTGCAGATTGTTTAAGTGAATGCTGTCATACCTGCAGTTTCATAGGAGTTCTCTCTTTTATTCATCTCATGAATGTTACCAAGCTTTTCATTATATATAATCTTACCTTATTTGGTAGAGAGTGTGCACTTGACCTTCCATCAGATGATTTTGATGTGGGGCACTGGCTGTCACTTAGAACTGGAGCCACCTAAGAAATTTCAAATAAGCACTTACTAAAATACATATTTAATTTTGTCATAATGAGCACTAGCAAGGCCATATCTCAACTCCTGCATTCAGTTTTGGGCCCCTCACATTAGAAAGGACATTGAGGTCCAGAGAAGGGCAATAAGGGTCATGAAGGAGCTAGAAATCATGTCCTAAGAGGAACGGTTGAGGGAGCTGGTCTAAACAACAGGAGGCTCAGGGGGGTTGTAGTGAGGTGGTGTCCAGTCTCTTCTACGATGCCAACAGTAGGAGGTCTAGAGGAAAAAGCCTTAACATGAGACAGGGGAAATTCAAATTAGATATTAGGGAGAACAAATGTTTCACTGTTATGGTGGTTAGGCATCGGAATATGTTGCCCAGAGGAGTGTTGGAGTCACCAACCCTGAAGGTATTCAAGAAGCATCTGGATCTGCTGCTGGGTAATGTGGTTTAGGGGTTTCAGTGACAGTGCTATGCCAACGCTTGGACTAGATGATCTTAAAGGTCTCTTTCAACCTCAATGATTCTCTGATTCTACAATAATTGCATCCAACAAGAAATAAGGCCACCATCCTCACTTGCACAATATGCAAACCTTGACACCATGTGCAGGAAGACAACTGGGGGTAGAGAGAAAACCGGTAAGTTATAGTCACACACAGTATGGAAATTACAGGATGAAATGCAGCTGCTACTTCCTGAATGGAATGTGGTTGGCATGCACGAAATACATTCAATGATGATTCCACACACCAGGCAGCCGGCATCCCTAAGCACACGTTAAGAGGGATGAAACAGAGGATGGAGAAGAGTGAAGACACTGCAGCCAGGCTCTGCTGTAACCCTGACAAGGATGACAACTTGATGGTACYACATAAACCACACAGTAGCTCTCCGCCAAGGCAGATGGAGATGTTGTCTTGTTGCTGTGAATCTGCAGCAACCATGGCAAATTCACTCTACTTGGATGAACGCAGTATTACAATTAGATTATAATGAAGCAACACACACGTTCATCCCAAAGTCACCCACCTCCAAGGTACACCCACCCCTCACTGAGCATGCACTCTACATTTTGCTGACCATATCTTTAAGAGTGAAGCTAGAGAATTTTACACCACTCATTAACAAACGTGTGCATGACTACAGTCATTCAAGCTCCAACTAAATGTAAAGGAATAGTATAAAAGTTAAGAATGGGGAGGAGTTATGAAAGATTCCATCATAACTTCTGGGATCAGATGATGACCTGAATCTGTCTTCACCCCAGTTGGGATGCCTTTTTGGTAAGGACCATATTGGATGCACRCTGAGTGACTAACTTGTGCTAGCTTTTGTTGGTCGTTAGAGCTTGTCTGTATATTGCTTTAAATACATTTTTGCAGTCTGTTATTATCACTAAAGATCTTCAAGCCTCAGCCTATAACAATTTTCTCTTATCAGTGTGATTATTAATCAAGTGTGTTACTCTCTAAACTGTTTAGTCCAAGTACTTCCTGGACACTATCAGCTGTCAGCAGTAGAGAACATACTCAGCTAAAACTGAGGAGATCCAGGAAGTGCTCTCCCTTTCTAAATTGTACTAAAGAATTCGACTCCAATAAACTACTGGCACAAGTCCCTGAACAAGACAGTTTTATGCTCTCCAACACAGTGGACTGTTCACTTGAGTCCCCATAAGAGGACACCAACAGACTAACCAGGAACAAGGGTCTTGGGGCATTCACAGACTGATCAAACACTAAAGGCTTAAGGAAAGCCCCTTTTTATGAGACTGAAAATTGCTATGTTAAGAAGTCTATGATAACTACTTCTGAATTTAAGCTTTCTTTGGGGACACTGAATGCATCCTGGGTGTAGAGAACCTTCTTTCAAGTCAAAATCAAATGCTATTGGCTGGGTTTAATCCAGTTAATTAACATATTAATTATCTATTCCATTCAAATACTATTGTCATTGCCTTCAAGTAGTTCAATACTTTGATATATTTAAGTACATATGTTTTCAGAAGAGCTTTAAAGCTTTTGACAAAACTCATTTAAGGCTTTTCAGATCATATTAAAGTTAGAAGTATGCCAAGGAAAACAGGTATAGATAAAAGTGTTACCAAACCACACCAGAAACTAGAAAATAAGGGATACAGTGTTTTGTGATATTTATCTAGATTTCCTGTGTGCTACTATGCTGTAGCAGAATATTAATACAGAGCCCTAGAGTGGCACTAAATACAATAGCCACAAAGTTTATCTCTTATCTCTCTGGTAAGTTGAAGGCATAATATAATAAAGACCTGAAACAGTATAATAATACAATAGCCAAGTGTTTGTAATTCCAGWTTATTTTTCATCATTTAAAAAAATGAATAAAGAATTACATAGAAAGAAATTACAAGTTAATATTACTTACTTCTCCACCACCTGAAATCTTTTTCTGCTGACACTTCCTAACAACCTCCAACAACAGGGGAGCACCCACAGTACCTTCTGCTTCTGTAATTCCCAAATCTCGAGCTAAGTTTTCTCGACCATCAAGGCCATTTAGCTGGGGGACAACAGAAAAAAAGAATCACAACATAGCAATAACTGTCAGAAAACAAAACACACGTTTGGAAATAGAAAAAAAGTACTATTTAATACAGCTCTATTTTGACTAAACTGATTATTTCTTGTTGGACTTCCTGTGGACTAAAGCAATAAAATTATAGAATCACTTAGGTTGGAAAAGACCCTTGAGATTATCAAGTCCACCACTACACCATATCCCTAGGTGCCACATCTACACATCTTTTAGATACCACCAATTGCATAATTTACTTCTGATCTGTACCTGAACTTGTCGCAGATCATGCAGAGTTGTTTTAAACACACAAGAAGCCATCATTAGCATGTTTTGGGATTTAAGAATTTATATGATCAAGTTACTTTAGCCTATCACATTTAAAAGCAGATCTAAAGATCTAAGAACACCCAAACAGCAGTTCCAAGGAATTAATCTGCACAGGTCAATGCTTATTTTTAGTCTCTGTTTCACATAAAAAACCCCATGGGTCTGGACAAAAAAAAAGGGATGAATGCAATTCCTTATCAGCCAAAAAAAAACCCAAAATAGTGCCCCCTGTCGTGGTTTGAACTGGGCCGAAAGCCAAAAGCATCCAACGATATCCTTCCCCCCCCCCCACCTGGAGAGGCAGAAGGGAGAGCAAAAGCCCAATTAACACTAAAATTTATGGCTTTCAGATAAGACAACATAATTGAGAGAAAGATATGTATATGCTCCAGAAAATGGTCAGGCTGAAATAACTTAAGTTGCAAAACAGATTTATTACTAAAAATTACTAAAACACTACCGCACCGGGGAGGGGAACAAAGATAGGGGAAAATTTACAAGGAGAAGAAAATAAAAAYGGACATTTTAAGACACCTGTTATTCTTTCTGGGAACCTGTCTCTCTTCCAATTTGTCCCTCTCCATCCCCCATGCCTTCCCACATGCAAAGGGGGCAGGGATGAAAGTTTAACAGATCAAACTACTCATTACGGTTATCATCCAGCAACACAGGAGAAGCATTCTTACAGCTCCAAGCTGTGGAAGCTCTTTTCTCAAGAAACAGTCAGTGTATAACTSCTGATGGCATGGGTTTCTTTTCTTTACCTTGTGGGAGAAAGGAAAAACAGTTCCCCAGGGCTGACTGCATGATTTTGGCGGCGTAAGGCCACTATCACAAATCTCCTGGCAGAACACAGTATCTTCTAAGCATACACTTGCTTCAKATGTGGGGCGGGGGAGCACCTCTTCCCCCTGCAGAACACAAYTTCTTCCAAGCGTCAACTTGCTTCAGACGTGAAGGGRCCAAGACTCTTCTCCCTTTTTGGCTTCTGCTCAGTCAAAGACCAGGTTTTTTCTCAGAGCAAGRTTTCTCTTTCTTTCTATATAGGTCTTCCATTGAAGAAATAGTCCTTTTGAGAACRGCTTGTTTTCTCCATGTTCGAGCACCACAGCAATGGCACAGCACCTGTCTTCTGCTTACTGTGATCTTGGGTCACYGTTTTTGCTTACATCTCCTCACCCTCCTGCTGTTTTTCCCCAGTGCATAATACTAAAACGAAATACTAACTAAAAAACTAAATGGCGGCCCCACTCTATCTTGTTTTGAATTCTTCTTAAGTACAAGATCATACGTCATCACAGAGGTGTACCTAGCATGTGCAATTGGCCCAGGCCTGACCAGCAGCCTGTCCATCAATCTCAGAGCCACAATGAATTGGTTCTAAAACCCTATTGTTGGGGTAGGGCTCCTTTTGCTGGAGAAGAAGGAGAAAGCTTCTAGAACTTCCTGACAGGAGACATCTTTGTGGTTTCTTGGTCCCATCTCCGCACCACAAAAATTGGACCGAGTAAAACTAGGACACCCCCAACAAGGCTTCTTCAAACTGAATTTCACACGAGAGGAAAAGCAGAATGCTGCAGCAAACCCATGTTTGTTAGCACAATCCCAGAYAGCAACACTGAAAGAGCACCAGTTTACCTTGATCTCTTACTATTATTTAGTCACACTTCCTATCAGAATGCTGGTCAAGCAAACACTGAAGTGAGCCACCACTAGTCAAGCACATTGAAACGGTGGATAAAGAGACAACACAACAAACTGYTCAGAGGCAGGGCTAGTAGAGAAAGGCAAAATCAAACTCTCAGCAAATTTCACTAACATTCTTAATAACATACTGCTTTTATTTACCTAACTACTCAACACGTACACAGCAGGCTTGGTCAGCTTACTTAACTTTAGCCAAATTTCCTTTATGGACTGCAATAGGTGAAATGGACACGTTTATTGGAAAACAGACGGGGGTGTTTCAAAAAGCATAAGATGCCTTTACAATGCGAATTAAGCACTGCTTCCAAGGATGAGTGGCAACAACACAAAGCGTGACTGGCTTTTTTTTGTTTCTATTTGGTAGCATGACCATGAATCTTTGTACAGATGTATTCTAGCAATAATTAGGAATTAATTTTATTAATTATTAATTTAATAAATTAAATAATTTAGCTAAGGATATTTGACAAATAACAAAAGGTGTATGGGATCTTCTTAGATTAAGCTTCTAAAAAGAAACATGAAGTTCTGAGAAACAGAAGTCAGCTAACTGATTAATTTGACAGAAYTGGATTTTTAATGTATTAACTATTTAAACCAACTTCAAGAAAAAGAAAGTATTTGAGATGTAACACGAAATTCTGCAGTGAAATGAAACTGCTTCAAACCCAAACTTATTATTAAAACCTTTACATGAATAAAAAGAGACAAARGGACAAACATAATGAAAACCCTCTAATTCAGTATTTAAAACCTTAAAGCAATCCATTGGGCCACATGATCACTGTAGGTTGCTCTGAACTGAATTATTCTATTCAATCACTTTTTGTCAAGTATGTCTGCACAAAGTATTTTGTGTCACTGACATTTCTCTCAGAGTAGGTGACTGACTTTATTTTAATTTTCAGGTAACAATACTAACTTAATATTATGACATAGTAAAGTTAGTGGAAAGAAAAGTTGCAGGGGTATGCAGCATTTGTATACTATGACATGATTTCATAAAAATTATCAGCTTGTTGATTCCAAATTAATTTATTATCTAGCATTGATTTTCACAGAGAAAAATCCTGAAATTTGYCCACTTTCCTGAAAAACATGCTTTTTATGACAGCAGGTACCTTTTACAGACAAAACATTTAAAAWTTTTACTTAAAATAAAAACAAGTAAGTGGTTTAAACAAATCTGCCATCGCTTCTGCATTCATTGCCTTGCACTTAAAACAGAGAGCATAGAATACAAACAAAACCAGTATATCTTACTGTGCTTGATTCAGGCTGAAAAACAGCTAAAGTAAAATCAAGATTGAAAAACCGTAGAAATTCTGCAACAAGACCTGCTACCAAGCGACCTAAAAAGAAAATAAGCAGAGTAAAGATACACCAGACAGAAACAAATCTTACTTCAAAGATTTAACATTAACACCAGCACACATGGCTTCAGTATAAACAWAGTTTAGCCATTCAGCAAACTACCACCTCACAGCAAGTTTGTATACAAACTCCCTAATTTCGAACTCTGCTGTCATATCAAAATAATTTCAGCCAGTAATACTGCAAGAGCATACAGATTACTCAAAAAATTAATGCTACACAGAAATTTTTAAAGTATTCATCTGTTTTAAAAACACTATTCTGACATTTGTCCTATGTTTACATTCACTCCTGTACCTGTACTTTTAGTTTGCACTAGTTACTGCTTCTATTGGTCTAGAATGTCTCTGAGTTAGCACAACCATATCATAATGAAATACTAATTTCAATGCATTAATCAACTCAGCTAAAAATACAGCTTCAGCAGTATTAACTTTACAAATCATAGATTGAATTCTATTCTGAATGAGTAGTAATTAGGACACATGAAAGGAACAAAAGCATACTTAAAATCATGGAGACTGAACTGTTAATAAGATTCATAGATTTAATCCTCTGTCTCCTATTTTTATTATCTTGAGAAGTATATACTAAACAAAGAACTTACCATCTTTTGTACCTAAAAAACTTTTCAAGCTTTCATTTACCAGAGGTGCTTTGTTCTGTACAAAAAGCAAAAAACAAACAATAATTAATAAAGCCTCATGCTAAAAAGAAACTGAAAACCATAGCAACCAATTTTTGTGGTGTACTCTGCTCCATAATGATGCTCGYCCATGTAATTCACTTCTTCAAAATCTAGCCTTGCATTAATTGTACAACTACAAGTAAAAGCTATATAGCAGTAGCTTAATTTAGGCAAATTATGTTTGCTTGGAGCTTAAGTAATTCATCAAAATTCTTGAAAACATACTGATTTTTATTTAYCTAACAACTCAAAAGATAAGTTAAGCCATTAATTTCCCAAGTTGCTGCTCTAATACAGTGCRAAGTTTGTTTAAGAAAATTCAGTCCATCCTTATAAAAAATGCAAGTTTACAAACCTTTTAGATGAAGTGTGAACCATGCTAGTTCTGGTGCACAAATTACTGGAGCACAAATCAATACTAATCTTCTATTAATTAAAATATGTTCAAAGATACTAAAAAATGCGTTTTCCCCCCTTGTTTTGATTTGCCCTCTTCAATTTTTAAACAGAAAGGAATCACTATGGTATGTCTGGGTTTGTCAAAATTGTTCTGGAATTTTTCAAAACAAATTCTAAAAGCTATTCCTACAATGGAATGCATAATCTGGGTAAGAAAAGTTACAGGTATTTATCACTGCAGTTGCAAATGCTAACACACAAGACAGTGCTACCTGAAAAAAGGAAATCTATCTGGCTTAATATTTAGGAATTCAGAGTAATGGTAAGTATTAACATGTCAGCAGTGTCTGCAGTGTAAATTTAAAATACCATGGTATATGTAAGCTTTTTGAGAAATGGTGAGCTGAAATRTACTGTAGCATATCTCACATCAGTGCTATTACTCTCCGGGTAGTATGGGAGGCTTTCTCTGAGTGCTTCATAATATGTTCAAGCTTCCCATAAAGAGATGGCACTGTTCTTCCATCACTCTTCCATCATGCCTTCTCCAGCTATCTTATGTTAAATTTCTGGAATATGGAATCTCATAGCATAGAAAAACTACAACCCCTCCTTACAAACATCACAATACTGTCCGTTTAAGCAATTTTCAGAARAAGCACAACCATCTAACCAGTAGAGGAATGGAACAGTTTTACACTCCTCTCTTTTTGAAGCTGAGACGCTGGACATATAGCACTCTCTACTCTCCAGTTCTAGGAAATGGATAAGACAGAGGAAATAAAGAAAAGCTGGCAGTAGAGAAAGTCACAAAACTGGTATCTGTATACCACAGCACTACTGTTATGCAATTATTATAGTATCTCATTCCCTTAATATTATCTATTGTCGAAGTATCAGTACATAGTCCATCTCTTAACTAAGAATTTATCTTTAAGTACTAAAGCAAATTATCCTGAAGCAAGCCTACAACATCCTTTTGGGAAATACCATAACAATAGAATACTTGGCATTTTACTGCATAAAATTGCTTTCACAATACACTTGTCAAAAAATCCCAGTATAATATTTTCAATTTCAAAAGATATTATTCCAATTTGATAAAAATCTTGATCAGTCAACTAGGTATCTTTTTAAAAAGATGTATTTGATGGAGAAAATCTTCTGTTACTCTGGTCAATTGGACAGAAGCCATATAAACCCAGCAGAGACAGATACTTAAAATTATAATTTCAAAAGGCTATTTAACAACTCCTATTTTTAAACATCAGGAAACACCTTGATAGTCCTGTTTTGTGGTCTTTATGCATCGTGCTCTTAAGCAGAAATGCATACTTTTATCTTGTTACAAATAGGAAGAATTAAAGCTATTACATTCAATTCTACATGAAACATATTTTTYCTTTTTGAATTATTTTTAAGGTTCTCTTACCTCTACTTTCTCTTGTTCTTCTAATGCCAAAAACACAGCTGCTCGTAACTCAGCCTGCCAAATAAAAAACAAAACAAACAGCATTTCTACAAGCACTATGCAAATAGGATGCAAAGAGCTCTAGCAAGTAGCTTTATAGCTATTTGTTTCTCCTCAAGCAACTTGGCATGGACTCTAATCTACACCAGTGCAATTAAAACACTTAAGATTACAGACAGGATGACTTGAGGCAGAGAAAACATAGTTCCCAGTCTGAGAACAAGGCAGGGGGAAGCAGAATTTGATACAAGACTTCCTAAWTTTTTTCTTTGTACATACAAAGATTCCAAAGTAACGACATTATCTCCTATTAGTTTCTTTTGAGAGCTAAACAACCATCTTTTTCAAGCAGCTTCGAAACACTTACCCTTCATTTACAATTCATTGAGGAAACATGAGCAAATAGGTTGTAATAACTCATTAAAAACCTAAACATTAAGATATACAAATTCCTATGATTTCTTGTCAGATTACACTCAAAACCCTAGATCTTCTCAAGGAAAAGAACAAGATCACAGCCATTCAAATACTCCTGGTAGTAATATGTTACCTAACTAATTCTAAATACATTATTATAAAGAATCAGAATTCTTATGAGGACTACTTTGAATATTGAAGCTTAAGCCTTGACTTATTTTTTTAAATTTTGTAAACACTACACTTTTCCTGCTTCTTTCACTGAACACATCAAATGGATAACATACATCTGATGAAGTAGTTTGCTACTTTACTGAACTCTTAAACTGACATTTTGAAATAAGTCAGTAGATAACACTGCAGTAATAAACTATAAAATACAGTATATTAATGCTTTCTCAAGAACAAAAAATTAAGCAGAATTTTAAAGAAAGATTTATTTTCATAACTAAGAATAAGATCAATATTAAGAATGACTGGACATTCTCATTTTTATTACAAAAGGTAACTACACATGAAGTACCCTGTAGCTGTTCCATCACATAAAAAAAAAGCCCCAAAAGCAACTNGTAACTACACATGAAGTACCCTGTAGCTGTTCCAAAACAAACAAACAAAGAACCAAAACAAACAAAAAAAAACCCAAACCAACCAACCCAAAAAAACCCAATGCAAAAACAATCAAACAAAAAAAAAACAAACCCAAACACCTTTCACGGGAAAAACAAACATTTCTTTTTAAGCAAACATCTTTTTGGACACCTTTTTGAAGGACAAAAAATAATGCAAAAAAGGTAAAATGATTTTTCACCAAAAGAAGAGTAAAATGCTTACGATATTATGCAATGGTCATACTGACACTGCACTCACATTTTCTCAGTTGCTGGGATACAGCATTCAATCAGAAAATCCTCTCATAAGCAATTCATTTATTTATTATTCTTACCTTTTTTTTTCAGGTGCTGGGCTACAGTTGTCAATCAGTACCACCTTTTACACCCCATTAACTTAAATATTATTCTTATAAAATCAGTTTTCATTTAACTTTGCAACCAACAGCTAATAACTTGTTTGTTTAGTCTTACGTTACTAAGATAAACGTAAAACAGTTGCAAGGCTTTCTTTGTCACCTAGGCCACAGAAAACAAATATATTTACATAAGAGGATAACAAAAACAATGAAGCATTCCTGACTGGCTATTACAGCTCTTCAAAATATTACACACCAGCCAATGCTCATGGGTAGGAGTAAACAKCCCTACGAGTGTGGATCATGGGACTGGAGAACAAAGTCTGTAAGTCTGAAAGTAGCTGGCAGTACATCAGGTAATTCAGAGCCTGACCTGTTCTGAGATTCTGGAACAATACCGCAACTGTCATTATTTTTTCACATAACTGGGATTGTTTGCCTGCTCCGCTCCTCTACGTCCAATCCAATGGCTTCTAGGATTTTCAGAAAAAAAATCTAGATTTTTTCAGAAAAGCAACTGAGGTGCTTTTCTTCCTCTTATTTATGTGATGACACATGGTCAATTTCTCCCAGATGTTGCCACTTCCAGTGAATMCCTGGTTCATTTTTATTTACCTAAGTGCCCAATTAATAAACTTAAGATCACAAGCTGATCACCAGAAGACAATGCTAATGGTATTTACATCTCCTTTTAGCTTACCTGCATCATGTAGAATACCACCTTAAAGCCTTTCCACTGATACAAAGCCCTGCAATTGACCCTTCACTTCTGTGAGCATTACAATGTTTGAAGTAACACTCTACTGTCTCCTATCYCCACAAGGAAGGTTTACACTACTGCAGGACACTGACCTGCATACTTTGAGGTGGGTATTGCTCAGATCATAGCAAAATATTCTCAAAATATCTTCTTGACAAATTTAGACAAAGAACCATACACTAGAATTAATGTRAGGTTAAAGCAGTGATTCTCAAGTTCATGCAGAAGAAAGTATAAAGTAACAGTAACAATGCTGAGGCCAAAGAAATAATCACTGTACTAGAAGGTTAATCATACTACACCAGTAAGGTGGACAATGCCATGAAGGCTTTTCAGGACCTGATTCCAGTCAGAGAATTTGAACCTGAGATCACGGTCATCAGGTATGGCCACAGCAATTTGCTCCCACCAGCAGATAGGAAGTTTTATATAACTACACAGATGAATCCATTTTTAGTGTTCTTCTCACATTTTTGTTTTCAGTCAGTGCGAACCGTTTGCATTTGCCTTTGCCCTGGCACYCTTTGGCACCAGTCCAATGCTTTCYATACATTGTTGCAATCTGCTCTTATAATTTTCTACATTTCTCTATTCCACGCTGCCTCATTCTGCTAGCTGTTTTCAACATAATCTAAATACACTGTGAAGAACTTTATTCAGTCTAGTAGTAAAAGCAGACCAAAGCTTGATATTCAAATTCCCCACCATATTATAAGTCTTCAGTAAAACAGGCTTATGTCAACAGAGACAGATGTTGATGAGTACGTGTCTACCATATTAACATCCATCAAGCCTACATACTTCTTTCTCACACTGTGAAAGGTACCCATTCTTTTCTATCCCTAAGTAGTTTAATCAGGCAAGAGCTCATGTCAATGAAACAGCAATTTGGTTTCACTGATCTAGAACAAGTAAGGCTAACATTGTACATGACAAATACTGTCTGTATTAGAGAAATGTATGGGTCAGTTTTTTGAAACAAAAGTACATTTCCCCTTTTCCTTCCAGGCATTTACAGCTCATCAGAAAATACTCTTTTTTACTGATTGTTGTTGGACTATAAATCAAAAGTTGTAGTCCATGAAAAAAGGGTCTTTTCTGCACTGATCTATAGTACCCTTCTTTAGAACCTGGGTAAGTTTATCCTATTCCAAATACAGAGCCTTTTGTATGTATCCTAAGTACTGCCCAGGAAAACAGCTCCCTCCATCTGCGATTCCTTGGAAATGATGACAGCAGCTCTTACTATCTCAAAAGCTTCCCAAACACTTCTTAGGTGGCATCTCAAAAATACTCCACTAGGCATATGGCATTAGTGATGCTAAGCCCTGTCATAACCGTAGCAACAGCAAGTTCCAGAGAAGATGAAAAATGCAGGTAGTATAAACTTAAATTATTCCAAAACAAAAGAGATTAAAAGATATAAACCAAAACAAAGTATAATAAAGAAATAGACAAGAAGCATAATGGCCTCTCTTGCTCAGATGATGACAGCTTCCCTCAGAGAAAGACCATATTCTTTTCAAGACACAACATCCCTATTTGTTCACTATCACACAGAAACAGTGATAATTTTCACTGAAGTATAAATATCTACATTTACGTTCTGTATGCTTACAGAATTCATTAGAAAGCTGTCTTATCCATCAGACTAATTCCAGTGATTAACAAACTATATATAGTATATATCTGTTCTCTCTATACATATTTGTGTGYATATATCTACACACACATATTGCAGCTTAGAGAATACAGGAAATTCTCAACTGCAAACAGCAAACACGCTTACATAACTTCCAGTTTTCACAATATTACTTCATTAATTACTCCAGTGCTCAAACTTTAAGACATATCCATGAACAAATTTTTAAAATGTCATACAAGTAACATTTTTCAGCTAAATAATTTATGTTAACACCAATGCACCCAAGAAATTAATCTCAAAATAAGAATACACKAATTAACTGCAACCCATTATAAAATCATGTTTTATCAGAGAACGAAGTTGTCACAATAAGTTTTTCTAAAACTTACGCTTATTACATTACAAATGTATGACACTCCAATACATTCCATCCACTGAAATAATTCCCCTTGAATTCTAAYCCCTCCAGAGCTGTTTTTATCTATAGTGCTTCACACCAGTGTAGCTATACATTGACCGCATATTTTTTCTCTTTAATGTAACTGCTTCAGTAAATCACAAAAGCATTATTACATCTTTCTATCATCATCTATCATGAAAAATGATCAGTACTCACTCGAAAGTATAAAATAAGCAACTATTTGATAACATGTAATCATTCAGTTCTACCCAGAATAAAAAGAAATTGAACAAAATTATGTTCAAGTARTTTTAATAAAACAATGACTGCAACTTTTTAAATGAATGGTATAATCTAATTACAATTAAAAGATGACCGTTTAAGAAGCCTTGTTGAACCTTAATTCTTCCAGCAATGGGTTTTTTGTCAGATAGCCATGGAACAAATTGTGTAAGTCTTCAACATTACCAATCAACAGTCATCAAACTCACGTGCCAATTAAGGTTTACAGCTAAGAAAAAAAACCACCATGAATTCCTCTAATCAACAGCCTTAGCYATAAGCATACCAGTTTTGAACAGTCCCATCTTGTATCAAAAAAAGATATAATCTAGCAAGGAGGTTGCAGTTTGTATTTTTCTAAGTAATTTGCTAGTTTGCCTTAATGATACCTTACACAATATCTGATACCACACACTTTAAGCATTATAGAATAGTGAACTACAATAAACATATTTACACAAAACTCGATGAATTGGAAACCACAGTATGAAAATTTAAATACTACACAAAGGCAGGAATTAAGAAACTACAGTTCATGAGCTAAATATGACCCAATTGTCTTGTCATTCTTTTTTTAATTACAATTTTATTATCACTATACTTGCATTGTTTAACAGTATGTGAGTGGTTAGCAGGTGGCCCAAGATGCCTATTTCATATCTTTTAGAAAAACCTTCTMCCTATTTAAAACACAGCTACGTGAGCTAGAATCTTTATCTACTTACAGATTTTAAATAAGGATCATCCATTTGAAAGGGATGAACAATATGGTTTTTAATATTATTTTGTTGAAAAGTATGACTAGTTCAAAATGCAGTAGACTTGAAACTATACACACAAAGATGCTCTCACTTTCATTAACCACTTTAGTTGAACTGTTCTTGAAGTATCAGCAACGACCATCCACCTCCGGAAGCTTAAAACAGATCACTGTGGATCAACAGCACCATCCTTGATCTGAAATCCACACTTCCTTTCTCCTCTAGCCTTGAAGGAAACCCATGCTTTTTTAGGCTTCCATACCTGTGTTGCTCTCTAATATACAAATAATTACAGCTGAGAGTTTCTCATTTGAACAAGAATCCATGGAACCAATTTTCCTACCCTTTTTGACACAAACTCAGGCTGCACCACAGACTCAGAAGTAGTGTGCACTCCACTATCTTCCGTATATTTTTTTAACATAGCGTTATTTGCTCCCTGTAAGCAGCCAGCATCTCCAGTTTCTAGACTTAACAAGCCTTCCAAGGCACAGCTGAAGCAACCCACACTCAGTAACAAGTGCTTTAATAGCGACCCACAACAACTCTCTTGAAATTTTCAGTAAGGGCTTTCCGTATCGAAGCAGCGATTAACTTTACCCACCCGGTTCCGCACCACCCGGCTGCCCACTGCTTCCCGCCARTTTCGTGGCAAAAAGGGAGCTCTTGCGGGCACACGGAACCTGCGACGGTGAACGCGCACCGCCGGCGCCGCGCTCCCTGCGGCGGCCCCGCGCTCTCCTCCCTCTGCCCGTCCGGAGGACCTCAAATTCCCGCGGCTCCAGGGCAGCGCCGTGCGGCGGTCAGGCCCCGGGCCTTCGAACAAGCTCCACCACGAGCGGCCCGGGAACGCCACGGGGAAGCAGGCGCCACCGCCAGGCCGCGACGCCCAGGGAGAGCGCCGGCCGGGAGCACCAGATGGAAGCGAGAGTGAGAGGGGACGAAGCCCGGAGAACCTCGGTTCATCCACACTCCRCAGGGCCGCGAGCTGCCGCCAGCGCCAGCCAACGCTCCCCGCCGGCGGGAGGCTCTTCTTCGCCCACCTTAATCTTATTGAGCACCCCGCTGCTCTCCAGCGTCTGCACCAGCAGGTCCCGCAGCTCCGTATCCTCCTCCGCCGCCGCTGCCGCCATCTTGCTTCTCCCTGACAACCGCCCAAACCGCTTTAGCAGCGGGACCGGCCCAGCAGATTCGCCACCGCCGGAGGCACCAGCCCAGTGCGGACCCGAGGGAACGGGGCGGACCGGGCCGGTGGCCGCCCTCAGCACCGCCCCGAGAGGGCACGTACAGAGGCCGCGGCCACCCGTTGCTTTTGCCGCCCGCAGAGCCTGGAAAGTGCGGCGGCGAACGGGAAGAGCAGGCGGCGGGCGGGAAGTTCAAAGCGGGGCGGCGGAAACGACTGAACAGCACGGCCGCTCTCGCCCGTCAGCCCCTCCCTGTGTCCCTCCTTTTCTCCCGCCACCCTCGAACCCAAGGAACCATACGAGGAGCGGTCACTTGGTCTAGTCAACCTGGATGAGACCTCAAAGCAGTCTACAACTTCCTCGTGAGGGATATGGAGGCATCTCTTCTCTGCGGTGACCAATGACAGGACCCAAGGGAAAGGCATGAAGCTGAGTCACAAGCGATTTAGGTTAAATATTAGGAAAACGTTTTAATCCAGAGAGTGGTCGGGTACTGGAACAGGCACCCTAGGGCTCCCYAGGGAAGTGGCCACAGCACCAAGCCAGTCAAAGTTTAAAAAGCGCTTGGACAACACTCTCAAGCCACCTGGTGCTTACAGCTGCTCTGTATTTTAAGGGGTGAACAGCTGCTGTTCCAGGGCCAAGYTCGCTCCAGCAGCTTCTGAGGGTGCAGCTACTCTAGAGCAGCAGTGGGCCCTGGGCAAAGCCTCACTCGCCTGCTCTGCTGCYCACAAAAAGTATAACGCTTTGTAAATGGTAATGCTTACATTGTGGCACTACATGTGGCATTTTTTCAATGCTGAACTGTTTATAATTTTTCTTGAAGAGAAGCCAAATACATGATGAATAATTTCTTAAGTTAGGAATGCTCCAAGGGAGCACGTACAGATCCTGGGCGGGGCAGGGCACTGTTGGAGGTTGGTTTTAACAGATGAGCACCGATTTTCAGGGGTGCCCTAAAGACTTGGCCGAACCTGTGAGGGCCAACGTCCACCACTCCACCCAGCTTCTGTTGAACATATGGGAGGTACTACTGGAGCCCTCCTCCCATTCCCGTAGCTGCCCAAAGAAACAATGCTGCATTTTGAAGTCCTGAAGTTTGGAAACATTAGCAGTCTTTTACTTTAGTACAAAATTGTGTTAAACTCACGACACTGCATTTAAGTGCTTAAGACAACAATTCTTTCCATCTAATCAAAACCGTGTCAGAAATAAATAGTAAAAGCAGTAACATAATGCAATGTATTACAATTATTTCTATTTGTCCAAACTTAATGGAAAGGCAAAAGACACTTGACAAAATAATTGATAAGAGTTTAACAAAAGATAGAGCAAAGGAAGAAAAATCAGTAGACTTTGAAGATAGTTTATTTGTAAGATTCATTTCAGTATTTCAGTAACAGTGCCTTCAAGCTTTTAAATACATGCAGAATATTTTGAATCCATTCTATATATACACCTTTTTGAGCTCTGCAAAATATCAGACCATTATACAGCTAAATATCCAYCAGCTTGAGGGCAGCAAAGCACAGTGTAGAGTCCATTTGTAATGTACTGCCTCAGACTCATATTTGAAGGAAATTTTGCTATTTTGAATGTATGTAATTTCCAAATCTAACCCTGTGGAAATCATAGAAACACATCGCTACAGGATCTTAACACAATTTTAATCAAATTTAAGGTTTCAAAATAATCCATGGACCAAGTATATTGACTTGAAATTAGGACATGAGAATATACATATATTYCAAAATGTGTACATCTGCTCAGAGTATTGTAAATGTTTCCTTACTACACTTTAAGGAATAAAGACTAGCTGGATTTGTTCTGTTTGTGCAAACAGAAAACAAATGTGCAAAGCAAAACAATATATTGTGTCAGAGACAAAATTTGAATCTATCTTGATTCTTAAATCCTAGCATAAACTGCTGAAAGCTGGAAAAAAACATATTCTTTTGAAGTGCTTCAATTAATTTTGGGCTGGGCTTTTTYAGGCCATACATTTCAGCATATAAACATAAAGAAATATAGGATACTACCACATTTGTTCAGAACTTTTTTTGAGAATATGATTTTAATAAAATTTAGAAGAAACTTTTCAAATATTCTGACATTTCCTCATCTTTTCGTAGCATCATGAGTGCTATTRGAAAACAATCAGGAGATAAAAATTAATACAGAAGTAAAAGATATACATAGATAAATATTAAATAGAAATTCTTAAGGAGATAGCTATCCACTGTAGCTGTGATGCAGGGAAGTTAGAAGTTACGGGATAACTTGTTAGAAACTGCTTGCTAAACAGTATATATCACTAACTGCTTGKTAGACAGTGTATATTGCTTACTTAACATTTATTGTGTTTGTCAAAGCAGAATGAGAAGTAAAAGATTATTGACAAAAGCAGGGACWGTGATCCAGCTTGTGTTCGTGGAACCCCTATGCTGGCTAAAACCAGAGTTGTTTGGACTTGGGCCAGGGACTCAGAGAGCATGTGCAAGACAGAACGGTGAAAAGTTCTGTTGTGGTTTAGAATGCTGGCTGAAAGCCAGGCACCCACAACACCTGCTCATTTGCTCTCCCCCACCACCACTGGGCAGAGAAGAGCGAAGGAAAAAAATAATTAACAAAAGGRTTCATTAATTGAGATAAGGAGCAGGGAGGAAATGCTTGAAGAACAAAAMAGGCTCTACTTAAATGATGACATGAATTTTTTACTAACAAAGTCAGAGGAGGAGAATGAGAAATAAAATAAAACCCTCAAAGACACYGACCTTCTCCCCACTCTCTCCCCACTTCCCACCAACAGTACAAAGCAGGGGAGGGGAGAACAAGGTGTGGGGGTTGGTCAGTTCATCACCCGATAGTCTGCAGCTGCTGAGGGAGAGAAGTCCTTCCTTTGCATTGCCGTGGGGTCCCTCCCACGGGAGACAGTTCTCGGTGAACCTCTCCAGTGTGGTTCCACTCTCACGAGCAGCAGTCCACACACATCTGCTGCATCATGAGCCCCCCACAGGCAGACAGTTGTTCCAAAACTGCTGTACTGTGGGGTCCCTCGTCCCCTGGGTGCAGGCCCAAGGCCAGGCTGTTCCATCTCGGGAGCAAGGCCTCTCTCTCCACGGGTATCCTGCTGGACACAGCCCCCTCTCAGCATCCGCCCACTCCAGCGTGGGGACCTCCCTCCTCCACGGGGTGCGGGTGCATCTCTGCTCCCTCTGTGGACCCCATGGGCTGCAGGGGACAGCCTGCTCCACCATGGTCGTCACCATAGGCTGCAAAGGAATCCCAGCTCTGGTGCCTGGAGCAGCTCCTCCCTCTCCTGCTCCACTGACCTTGGTGTCTGCTTCCCACACATATTCTCAGCCTCCTCCTCCTCCTCTGGCAAAACTACTGTGTCTCCCCATTTGTTTTGATTTCTTCTTAAATATGTTTTCACAGAGGCGTAACCACCATCTTCAATTGGCCCAGGTTCTGTCAGTGGCATGTCCATCATCCTCAGAGCCAAAAGCAATTGGCTTTGCTGGACATGGTGGAAGCCTGCAGAAGCTTCTCACAGGAGCCATCTTTTTGGCCCCCCAACTTCCAAAAACTGGGCCAAGCAAAACCAACACAAGTTAAGAGGATGAATATTTTACTTCCTCTCGAGACCCCCTTCTGAAACTTTTGAACTCATTATAATACGAAGTGGGGATATGTCATGCATATGTATAGGCGAATTTTGAAACTCAGTGAATGTGTAACATGTAACCACATATATACCAAGCGATGCCATGCTGGGGGTGTGCACGGCTTTGAGGAATACTTTCCGCAYACCTGGYGCTGCAATAAACATACCTACTTCACAACTTAAAATTATATAAGTTGCGGAGTCTTGCCCAGATCATTTTTGGATCATTCTGGCGAACCAGCCAGTAGAGCTTCGGTCCGGCGCAGGGCCTGGCCAGAATTGCACTCTTTGGCGCATCCCAGGTCTTTTTCCCTGAAAGAACCCCRCTTCCAGTACGTCCACCRCACGGGCAGACAAGTACCCACTGGTGCTTCATAGGAACGATATGCATATCAATCAGTAAGTCTACAAGCCGTATGCGTAGCCATGGCAGTGGTAAGACACCAGGGATGCCTGGTGCACAACGAGGTGTCTGTTAGGCTTGCAAGTGCCGGCTGATTGCTGGCCAGGAAAGGACTTCGCAAGATCTGCCAAGTGGAATCGAGGCGAAAGTTCTGCTGATACCTGAGTACAGGCCTGCCAGTGACTGTATAGGAGGCAGGAGAAAGGGTGGGCAGAACCTGTTCATGTGTTTGTATGTAGCTCCGAGACTGTATATGTGTGTATGTGGAGACCCAGATCCTGGAAGTGAAGCACAGACAGGAACCAGGAAGTGGCTCTGCCCAAGAGCCCGGATTCAGGAAGTAAGTTATATTTCTTCATTAGTTTATTGTGTAATGTGTCTTTGCTGTGACTGTGTGTTGTGTGATTGCATGCTGTGTATGGTAGTTTAAGCCACAGCAGTTAAACGGGGCGGGGAGAGAAAAATGGGAAGGGAACACTAACCCAGAGACATCCCCCACTCCAGTGGTTTTACCCAAGGAGATAAAAGGTACACAAAAAGTGGTTAATATAATACAAGTGATCTGGAGTGAGTACTATAACAATGGAATAAAATTGGAAGTAGCCAGGGTAACAAAATAATGGCAAAAACCCCCCACGGGTRKATATTAGTACACTGGAAAGAAATAGTTGGAACAAGAGGACTGGAAAATRAGAAATTTCTTATTAAATATTACAACAATTGGTGGCCTTTATATAAATTAGATGATGGGGCGAAATGGCCACTTTTTGGATCTTTAGGTTATAAAACCCTCCTGCAGTTAATGCTGTTCTTGAGGAGAGAGGGAAAGTGGGATGAGGTCTCTTATGCAGACATCTTTTTCATTGTCCGAAATCACCCTGAGCAGCAGAGAGACTGTGGGATTGTGCCACCACAAGACCCCATGGTAGTGGCTTTGGAAAGATAAAATAAAGCTACAAAAAGCAGAGTTAAGAGGTGCTGTTCAGCATGCAGTATAGGTCACAGATGTATTGAACCAGACATGGCTCATCAGGCAGCAACACAGGAACAAGAATTAACTGATTTTCTTAAGCCCCCTCCTAGGAAGCGAGAGGATGAGGCAGACTCGGAGGACACRCCRTCTCCAGCAGAGAGCCTGGTSTCTGCCAGAACACGGGGGAAGCAGGGACAGGTCCTGCAAGCACCCTTACAGGAGACAGTAGGGCCTGAGGGCAATACAGTGCTGATCAAGGTACCTTTTTATACTATTGACATAG